>NW_026777750.1:0-112407 GCF_028023285.1 Balaenoptera ricei
TCCCACTTAAAGTTGAGAGTATGCATTTCTCCACAACCCCTTCGGCATTTATTGTTTGTAGTTTTTTTGCTGATGGTCATTCTCACTGGAATGCGCTGATACCTTTTTGTGGTTGAATTTGCATGCGTCTAATAATTCCTTATATTGAGATATTAGCCATATGCTTTTTCTTTCTTTTTAAAGAGTAAAACTTACATATTCAAATTGTTTTCATGTAGTATGTGCCACATTTTGAATTTTTTTGGCGATTACCTCCCTCAAGACATTAAAACAAACAAAAAAAGGCATTTAGACGGCAGGTGTCATTTGCCGCCCCGCAGTTCTTGTGAATATGAAGTGAGCATTAGCACAGCTTTTAAAGCTGCTGTTGTGGGGAACAGCCACAGGGCGGTAGCATTTCTACATTACACACTCTGGTTACTAGGGAAAGAGAATCTTCCTGAAAGTTGTGTTTCTCGGTTTTACATTAGAGTGGAATGTGCCCGGATAAACCTCCAAAAGCTTATGTCTCCTTCCTTATGTTTGTTGATAAAATTTAATTTATATTTTTTCTCAGAGTAATATTCCATTGTGTATATGGACCACTTCTTCTTTGTGCATTCATCTGTTGATGGACATTTTGGTTGCTTCCAAGTCTTGGCTGTGGTAAATTTTGCTGCAAGGCAGGATTGCTAGCCTGTGTCTTTTTGATTCTCGTCTTCTCAGGTGATAGGCCCAGCAGTGGGCCTGCTGGATTGAATCGTAGCTCAGTGTTTACCTTGTGAAGGCTCCTCCATTCTGTTTTCATTGATGGCTCTTACCAGTTTACATCCCACTTAGAGCTGAGGGTACGCAATTCTCCACAACCCCTTTGGCATTTATTGTTTGCAGAATTTTTGCTGATGGTCATTCGGATACATTTTTGTAGGCTGGATTTGCATGTCTTTAATAATTCCTAATGTTGAGCGTTCTGCCACGCCTTTTTTGTTGTTGTTGTTTAAAAACAAAAGAAAAAAAGTGTGAGTAAAATATACCTTTTGAAATTGTCGTGTTGAAATGTTGCCCTGTTTTGAATTTCTTGGTCTATTTTCGGTCCCAGGATTTTATTTTGATGGCAGGTGTCATTTACGGGTCTGCAATTATTGTGAATATTAAGTGACCATTATCCCTGGGTTAACAGCTGCTGTTGCAGGATACGGTCATAAGGCTGCAGCATTTCTCCATGCCCAAATCTGGTTACTAGCGCAACAGAGCCTTCCTGGAAGTCCTGTTCCTAGGTTGTAAATTAGAATGGAATGTGCCAGGAAAAACCCCCATACGTTTGTCTCATTACGTCTTGTCCGTTTTTTTAAATTTAAATTTTATTTGTTATCACAGCCAATTTGATTACAATGTTTTGTTTGTTCTAGGTGTGCAAGATGTGGTTTTCTTACACATATACATATATCTATTCATCTTCGGATCCCTACCCAATGGAGGTTATGACACAGTGTTGAGTAGTCTTCTCTTGGAATTCCGTAGGTCTTTGGTGATTATGTATTTCACCTGTGTTTGTATATCTCTGTTAACCCCAATATCCTAATGTAGCCAATCTTCACAACTTTCCAATTGGTTATCCAAAAGTTTGTTTAAGAAATCTGTGATTGCCTTTCTCTGTGGAAATACCTTCATTGCTATCAATTTTTAGGTAACACCTATAATTGACACAATAGGCTATGTGTCTTTCGCCTTCTGACTTACTGCAAGTTGTGTGATTACCTCCAGACTCATCTATGGTTCCGCAAACTGCATTGTTTCATTTTTTTTTCGTGACTCCTATTCCATGTGTACCCATACCAGTTCTTCTGTGTCCATTCGTCTCTTGATGGACTTTTTGTTTTTTTCCATGTCTTGGCTATTTTAATACTGCCGAAGTGCAGTTTTGCCTGCCTGTGTCTTTATATTTCTGTCTCCCTAGGTTATAGGCCAAGGAGTGGGCTTGCAGGGTCATATGTTTTAGTAGGTTGCATTTGCATATCTTTATAAATTCCTGACGTTGAGCTTTTTCCATGGCCTTTATGGTTAAACAAACAAACAAAAAATAGAACGAAAAAAATATGTAAGTTAAATATGCCTCTTGAAATTGTCTTCTTGAAAGGTTGCCCTCTTTTGAATTTTTTCGTCGATATTTGAACCCAGGATATTTTTTGAGGGCCGGTGTCATTTACAGAGCTGCAATTCTTGTGAATATTAAGTGACCCTTAGCACTGTGTTTAAATCTGCTTTTGCAGGAGACGGTCACAAGGCTGTGGCAGTTCTCCATTCCCAAATCTGGTTAACTAGGGCCAAAGAGCCTTCCTGGGTGTAACGTTCCAACTTGTAAATTAGAATGGAATGTGCCAGCAAAAACCTCCATAAGTTTATGTCTCATTACTTCTTGTTGGCTTTCTTAATTTAATTTTTATTTGTTATCACAGCAAATTTGATTACAATGTTTTGTTTCTGCTAGGTGTGCAAGGTGTCATTGTTTTACACATATACATATATCTATTCATCTTCGGATCCATTTCCCATGTGGGTTATGACACAATGTTGAGTAGTCTTCTCTCGGTGTTCCGTAGGTCTTTGGTGCTTATATATTTCCCATGTGTTGGTATATCTCTGTTTATCCCAATATCCTAATTTATCCGATCCTCACACCTTTCCATCTGGTTAACCATGCGTTTGTTGATTGAATGTATGATTGCCTTTCTCTCTGAAAAATCTTCATTGGTATCCGTTTTTAGGTAACACCAATAAGTGATATCATAGGATATGTGTCCTTCGCTTTCTGACTTACTTCAAGTTGTGATTACCTCTGGACTCATCTATGGTGCTGCAGCCGGCATTGTTCCATTTTTTTCCTGGGCTAATATTGCACCAGTACATATACCAGTTCTTCTTTTCCATTCATCTGTTGATGTAGTTTTTGCTAGCTTCCATGTCTTGGCTATTGCAATAATGCTGCAGTGCAGTTTTGCCTGCCTGTGTCTTTCTAATTCTGTCTTCTTAGGTCATATGCCCAGGAGTGTGCCTGCTGAATCCTATGGTACCTCAATGTGTACCTCTTAAAGGCACCTCCATTCGGTTTACATGATTTTCTCTTACCAGTTTAGTCCCACCCAAAGATGAGGGTACGCATTTCTCCGCAGCCCCTTCAGCATTTATGGCTTGCAGAATTTTTGATGATGGTCATTCTGACCCATGTGAGCTGATACCTTTTTGTGGCTGGATTTGCATATGTCTTATAATTCCTTATATTGAGCTTATAGGCATGTACTTATACTTTTTGTTTTTTAAAGAGTGAGTCCAGCTTACCTATTCAAATGATTTGTTGAAGTAGGTGCCATATTTTGAATATTTTGGCCATTACCTCCCTCAACCCATTGTGTTGGCAGGTGTCATTTATAGCCCTGCAGTCCTTTTGAATATGAAGTGACCTTTAGCATAGCTTTTAAAGCTGCTGTTGCGGCACACGGCCACAGGGCGGCAGCATATCTACATTCCCCCCTCTGGTTACCAGGGAAACAGTACCTTTATGAAGTAGTGTTCCTTGGTTGTAAATTCGAGTGGATTGTGCACGGATACACCCCCAAAGCTTATGTCTCCTTCCTTAGGTTTGTTTTTTATATTTAATTTATATTTTTTAATCGGAATAATATTCCTGTGTGTACATGGACTGCTTCTTCCTTGTGGATTCATCTGCTGATGGACATTTTGGTTGTTCCAAGTCTTGGCTAGGGGAAATAGTGCTGCAGTGTAGGATTGTCAGCCTGTGTCTTTTGATTCTGGTCTTCTCAGGTGATAGGGCCCGTAATGGGCCCACCAGATCATATGGGAGCTCAATTTTTACCTTTAAACGCACCTCCTTTCTTTTCTCACTACTGCCTGTTACCATTTGACATCCCACCAGCAGCTAGAGGGTACTCAGTTCTCTAAAACCCCTTGATTATTTATTGTTTAGAGATTTTTTGCTGATGATCATTCTGACTGTGGTCTGGTAAAAGTTTTTGTAGATTGGATTTGCGTGTCTTTATTAGTTCCTGATGGTGAGCTTTTCCCATGGTCTTTTTTGTTAAACAAAAAAAAAAGAAAAGAGAAAATGTGAGTTAAGTATACCTCTTGAAATTGTCTTCTTGAAACCTTGCCCTCTCTTGAATTTTTTGGTCGATTTTCGACGCCAGGATTTTTTTTGAGGGCGTGTGTCACTTACAGGCTTGCAATTGTTGTTACTATTTAGTGACCATTACACTGGGTTGAAAGCTGCTGTTGTGGGAAACGGCCACACGGCAGCAGCGTTTCTCCATTCCCAAACTGGATTACTAGGGCAGCAGAGCTTTCCTGGAGGTCGTGTTCCTAGGTTGTAAATTCGAATGGAATGGGCAAGGAAAAAACCCCATCAATTTATGTCTGAGTACATCTTCTTTGTTGTTTTAATTTTTTTAATCAGGGTAATGATTAGAATATTATTTATTCTAGGTGTACACAATCTAGTTCATTTGAACATTATATATATATATATTTAGGTACAGGTCCTCTTCCCATATAAATTAATACAGAGTGTTCAGAACCTTCCTGGAAGTAGGGTTCCTAGGTTGTAAAGTAGAATGGAATGTGCCAGTTCAACCCCCATAAGTTTGTCTCATTACTTCTTGTTCATTTTTTAAATTTAATGTTTATTTTTAGTTTTGTAAAAACAAATCTGATTACAATGTTTCATTTGTTCTAGGTGTGGAGGATGTGGTTCTTTTATACATATATCTATTTATCATCGGATCCATTTCCCCTGTGGGTTATGACACAATGTTGAGTAGTCTTCTCTTGTAATTCTGTAGGTCTTTGGCGATTATATATTTCACATGTGTTTGTATATCTTTGTTAACCCCAGTATTCTAATGTGTCCAATCCTCACACCTTTTCATTTGGTTAACCATAAGTTTCTTTAATGAATCTGTGATTGCCTTTCTTCGTGGAAATATCTTCACGGGTATCAATTTTTAGGTAACACCTATAAGTGATACCATAGGATACGTGTCTTTCGCTTTCTGAGTTACTTCAAGTTGTGTGAGTACCTGTAGACTCATCTGTGGTGCTGCAAACGATGTTGTTTCCGTTTTTTCCTTGGCTAATATTCCATCTGTACATGTACCAGTTCTTCTTTGGCCATTCATCTTTTGAAGGACTTTTTGGTTGTTTTCATGTCTTGTCTATTGTAATACTGCTACAGTGCACTATTGCCTGCCTGTGTCATTCAATTCTGTCTTCCTAGATCACAGGCCCAGGATTGGGCCCGCTGAATCATATGGTAGCTCAAAATTTACCTTTTAAAGACACCTTTTTCTGTTTTTATTAGTGGCTGTTACCAGTTTACATCCCACTTAAAGTTGAGAGTATGCATTTCTCCACAACCCCTTCGGCATTTATTGTTTGTAGTTTTTTTGCTGATGGTCATTCTCACTGGAATGCGCTGATACCTTTTTGTGGTTGAATTTGCATGCGTCTAATAATTCCTTATATTGAGATATTAGCCATATGCTTTTTCTTTCTTTTTAAAGAGTAAAACTTACATATTCAAATTGTTTTCATGTAGTATGTGCCACATTTTGAATTTTTTTGGCGATTACCTCCCTCAAGACATTAAAACAAACAAAAAAATGCATTTAGACAGCAGGTGTCATTTGCCGCCCCGCAGTTCTTGTGAATATGAAGTGAGCATTAGCACAGCTTTTAAAGCTGCTGTTGTGGGGAACAGCCACAGGGCGGTAGCATTTCTACATTACGCCCTCTGGTTACTAGGGAAAGAGAATCTTCCTGAAAGTTGTGTTTCTCGGTTTTACATTAGAGTGGAATGTGCCCGGATAAACCTCCAAAAGCTTATGTCTCCTTCCTTGTGTTTGTTGATAAAATTTAATTTATATTTTTTCTCAGAGTAATATTCCATTGTGTATATGGACCACTTCTTCTTTGTGCATTCATCTGTTGATGGACATTTTGGTTGCTTCCAAGTCTTGGCTGTGGTAAATTTTGCTGCAAGGCAGGATTGCTAGCCTGTGTCTTTTTGATTCTCGTCTTCTCAGGTGATAGGCCCAGCAGTGGGCCTGCTGGATTGAATCGTAGCTCAGTGTTTACCTTGTGAAGGCTCCTCCATTCTGTTTTCATTGATGGCTCTTACCAGTTTACATCCCACTTAGAGCTGAGGGTACGCAATTCTCCACAACCCCTTTGGCATTTATTGTTTGCAGAATTTTTGCTGATGGTCATTCGGATACATTTTTGTAGGCTGGATTTGCATGTCTTTAATAATTCCTAATGTTGAGCGTTCTGCCACGCCTTTTTTGTTGTTGTTGTTTAAAAACAAAAGAAAAAAAGTGTGAGTAAAATATACCTTTTGAAATTGTCGTGTTGAAATGTTGCCCTGTTTTGAATTTCTTGGTCTATTTTCGATCCCAGGATTTTTTTTTGATGGCAGGTGTCATTTACGGGTCTGCAATTATTGTGAATATTAAGTGACCATTATCCCTGGGTTAACAGCTGCTGTTGCAGGATACGGTCACAAGGCTGCAGCATTTCTCCATGCCCAAATCTGGTTACTAGCGCAACAGAGCCTTCCTGGAAGTCCTGTTCCTAGGTTGTAAATTAGAATGGAATGTGCCAGGAAAAACCCCCATACGTTTGTCTCATTACGTCTTGTCCGTTTTTTTAAATTTAAATTTTATTTGTTATCACAGCCAATTTGATTACAATGTTTTGTTTGTTCTAGGTGTGCAAGATGTGGTTTTCTTACACATATACATATATCTATTCATCTTCGGATCCCTACCCAATGGAGGTTATGACACAGTGTTGAGTAGTCTTCTCTTGGAATTCCGTAGGTCTTTGGTGATTATGTATTTCACCTGTGTTTGTATATCTCTGTTAACCCCAATATCCTAATGTAGCCAATCTTCACAACTTTCCAATTGGTTATCCAAAAGTTTGTTTAAGAAATCTGTGATTGCCTTTCTCTGTGGAAATACCTTCATTGCTATCAATTTTTAGGTAACACCTATAATTGACACAATAGGCTATGTGTCTTTCGCCTTCTGACTTACTGCAAGTTGTGTGATTACCTCCAGACTCATCTATGGTTCCGCAAACTGCATTGTTTCATTTTTTTTTTCGTGACTCCTATTCCATGTGTACCCATACCAGTTCTTCTGTGTCCATTCGTCTCTTGATGGACTTTTTGTTTTTTTCCATGTCTTGGCTATTTTAATACTGCCGAAGTGCAGTTTTGCCTGCCTGTGTCTTTATATTTCTGTCTCCCTAGGTTATAGGCCAAGGAGTGGGCTTGCAGGGTCATATGTTTTAGTAGGTTGCATTTGCATATCTTTATAAATTCCTGACGTTGAGCTTTTTCCATGGCCTTTATGGTTAAACAAACAAACAAAAAATAGAACGAAAAAAATATGTAAGTTAAATATGCCTCTTGAAATTGTCTTCTTGAAAGGTTGCCCTCTTTTGAATTTTTTCGTCGATATTTGAACCCAGGATATTTTTTGAGGGCCGGTGTCATTTACAGAGCTGCAATTCTTGTGAATATTAAGTGACCCTTAGCACTGTGTTTAAATCTGCTTTTGCAGGAGACGGTCACAAGGCTGTGGCAGTTCTCCATTCCCAAATCTGGTTAACTAGGGCCAAAGAGCCTTCCTGGGTGTAACGTTCCAACTTGTAAATTAGAATGGAATGTGCCAGCAAAAACCTCCATAAGTTTATGTCTCATTACTTCTTGTTGGCTTTCTTAATTTAATTTTTATTTGTTATCACAGCAAATTTGATTACAATGTTTTGTTTCTGCTAGGTGTGCAAGGTGTCATTGTTTTACACATATACATATATCTATTCATCTTCGGATCCATTTCCCATGTGGGTTATGACACAATGTTGAGTAGTCTTCTCTCGGTGTTCCGTAGGTCTTTGGTGCTTATATATTTCCCATGTGTTGGTATATCTCTGTTTATCCCAATATCCTAATTTATCCGATCCTCACACCTTTCCATCTGGTTAACCATGCGTTTGTTGATTGAATGTATGATTGCCTTTCTCTCTGAAAAATCTTCATTGGTATCCGTTTTTAGGTAACACCAATAAGTGATATCATAGGATATGTGTCCTTCGCTTTCTGACTTACTTCAAGTTGTGATTACCTCTGGACTCATCTATGGTGCTGCAGCCGGCATTGTTCCATTTTTTTCCTGGGCTAATATTGCACCAGTACATATACCAGTTCTTCTTTTCCATTCATCTGTTGATGTAGTTTTTGCTAGCTTCCATGTCTTGGCTATTGCAATAATGCTGCAGTGCAGTTTTGCCTGCCTGTGTCTTTCTAATTCTGTCTTCTTAGGTCATATGCCCAGGAGTGTGCCTGCTGAATCCTATGGTACCTCAATGTGTACCTCTTAAAGGCACCTCCATTCGGTTTACATGATTTTCTCTTACCAGTTTAGTCCCACCCAAAGATGAGGGTACGCATTTCTCCGCAGCCCCTTCAGCATTTATGGCTTGCAGAATTTTTGATGATGGTCATTCTGACCCATGTGAGCTGATACCTTTTTGTGGCTGGATTTGCATATGTCTTATAATTCCTTATATTGAGCTTATAGGCATGTACTTATACTTTTTGTTTTTTAAAGAGTGAGTCCAGCTTACCTATTCAAATGATTTGTTGAAGTAGGTGCCATATTTTGAATATTTTGGCCATTACCTCCCTCAACCCATTGTGTTGGCAGGTGTCATTTATAGCCCTGCAGTCCTTTTGAATATGAAGTGACCTTTAGCATAGCTTTTAAAGCTGCTGTTGCGGCACACGGCCACAGGGCGGCAGCATATCTACATTCCCCCCTCTGGTTACCAGGGAAACAGTACCTTTATGAAGTAGTGTTCCTTGGTTGTAAATTCGAGTGGATTGTGCACGGATACACCCCCAAAGCTTATGTCTCCTTCCTTAGGTTTGTTTTTTATATTTAATTTATATTTTTTAATCGGAATAATATTCCTGTGTGTACATGGACTGCTTCTTCCTTGTGGATTCATCTGCTGATGGACATTTTGGTTGTTCCAAGTCTTGGCTAGGGGAAATAGTGCTGCAGTGTAGGATTGTCAGCCTGTGTCTTTTGATTCTGGTCTTCTCAGGTGATAGGGCCCGTAATGGGCCCACCAGATCATATGGGAGCTCAATTTTTACCTTTAAACGCACCTCCTTTCTTTTCTCACTACTGCCTGTTACCATTTGACATCCCACCAGCAGCTAGAGGGTACTCAGTTCTCTAAAACCCCTTGATTATTTATTGTTTAGAGATTTTTTGCTGATGATCATTCTGACTGTGGTCTGGTAAAAGTTTTTGTAGATTGGATTTGCGTGTCTTTATTAGTTCCTGATGGTGAGCTTTTCCCATGGTCTTTTTTGTTAAACAAAAAAAAAAGAAAAGAGAAAATGTGAGTTAAGTATACCTCTTGAAATTGTCTTCTTGAAACCTTGCCCTCTCTTGAATTTTTTGGTCGATTTTCGACGCCAGGATTTTTTTTGAGGGCGTGTGTCACTTACAGGCTTGCAATTGTTGTTACTATTTAGTGACCATTACACTGGGTTGAAAGCTGCTGTTGTGGGAAACGGCCACACGGCAGCAGCGTTTCTCCATTCCCAAACTGGATTACTAGGGCAGCAGAGCTTTCCTGGAGGTCGTGTTCCTAGGTTGTAAATTCGAATGGAATGGGCAAGGAAAAAACCCCATCAATTTATGTCTGAGTACATCTTCTTTGTTGTTTTAATTTTTTTAATCAGGGTAATGATTAGAATATTATTTATTCTAGGTGTACACAATCTAGTTCATTTGAACATTATATATATATATATTTAGGTACAGGTCCTCTTCCCATATAAATTAATACAGAGTGTTCAGAACCTTCCTGGAAGTAGGGTTCCTAGGTTGTAAAGTAGAATGGAATGTGCCAGTTCAACCCCCATAAGTTTGTCTCATTACTTCTTGTTCATTTTTTAAATTTAATGTTTATTTTTAGTTTTGTAAAAACAAATCTGATTACAATGTTTCATTTGTTCTAGGTGTGGAGGATGTGGTTCTTTTATACATATATCTATTTATCATCGGATCCATTTCCCCTGTGGGTTATGACACAATGTTGAGTAGTCTTCTCTTGTAATTCTGTAGGTCTTTGGCGATTATATATTTCACATGTGTTTGTATATCTTTGTTAACCCCAGTATTCTAATGTGTCCAATCCTCACACCTTTTCATTTGGTTAACCATAAGTTTCTTTAATGAATCTGTGATTGCCTTTCTTCGTGGAAATATCTTCACGGGTATCAATTTTTAGGTAACACCTATAAGTGATACCATAGGATACGTGTCTTTCGCTTTCTGAGTTACTTCAAGTTGTGTGAGTACCTGTAGACTCATCTGTGGTGCTGCAAACGATGTTGTTTCCGTTTTTTCCTTGGCTAATATTCCATCTGTACATGTACCAGTTCTTCTTTGGCCATTCATCTTTTGAAGGACTTTTTGGTTGTTTTCATGTCTTGTCTATTGTAATACTGCTACAGTGCACTATTGCCTGCCTGTGTCATTCAATTCTGTCTTCCTAGATCACAGGCCCAGGATTGGGCCCGCTGAATCATATGGTAGCTCAAAATTTACCTTTTAAAGACACCTTTTTCTGTTTTTATTAGTGGCTGTTACCAGTTTACATCCCACTTAAAGTTGAGAGTATGCATTTTTCCACAACCCCTTCGGCATTTATTGTTTGTAGTTTTTTTGCTGATGGTCATTCTCACTGGAATGCGCTGATACCTTTTTGTGGTTGAATTTGCATGCGTCTAATAATTCCTTATATTGAGATATTAGCCATATGCTTTTTCTTTCTTTTTAAAGAGTAAAACTTACATATTCAAATTGTTTTCATGTAGTATGTGCCACATTTTGAATTTTTTTGGCGATTACCTCCCTCAAGACATTAAAACAAACAAAAAAATGCATTTAGACAGCAGGTGTCATTTGCCGCCCCGCAGTTCTTGTGAATATGAAGTGAGCATTAGCACAGCTTTTAAAGCTGCTGTTGTGGGGAACAGCCACAGGGCGGTAGCATTTCTACATTACGCCCTCTGGTTACTAGGGAAAGAGAATCTTCCTGAAAGTTGTGTTTCTCGGTTTTACATTAGAGTGGAATGTGCCCGGATAAACCTCCAAAAGCTTATGTCTCCTTCCTTGTGTTTGTTGATAAAATTTAATTTATATTTTTTCTCAGAGTAATATTCCATTGTGTATATGGACCACTTCTTCTTTGTGCATTCATCTGTTGATGGACATTTTGGTTGCTTCCAAGTCTTGGCTGTGGTAAATTTTGCTGCAAGGCAGGATTGCTAGCCTGTGTCTTTTTGATTCTCGTCTTCTCAGGTGATAGGCCCAGCAGTGGGCCTGCTGGATTGAATCGTAGCTCAGTGTTTACCTTGTGAAGGCTCCTCCATTCTGTTTTCATTGATGGCTCTTACCAGTTTACATCCCACTTAGAGCTGAGGGTACGCAATTCTCCACAACCCCTTTGGCATTTATTGTTTGCAGAATTTTTGCTGATGGTCATTCGGATACATTTTTGTAGGCTGGATTTGCATGTCTTTAATAATTCCTAATGTTGAGCGTTCTGCCACGCCTTTTTTGTTGTTGTTGTTTAAAAACAAAAGAAAAAAAGTGTGAGTAAAATATACCTTTTGAAATTGTCGTGTTGAAATGTTGCCCTGTTTTGAATTTCTTGGTCTATTTTCGATCCCAGGATTTTTTTTTGATGGCAGGTGTCATTTACGGGTCTGCAATTATTGTGAATATTAAGTGACCATTATCCCTGGGTTAACAGCTGCTGTTGCAGGATACGGTCACAAGGCTGCAGCATTTCTCCATGCCCAAATCTGGTTACTAGCGCAACAGAGCCTTCCTGGAAGTCCTGTTCCTAGGTTGTAAATTAGAATGGAATGTGCCAGGAAAAACCCCCATACGTTTGTCTCATTACGTCTTGTCCGTTTTTTTAAATTTAAATTTTATTTGTTATCACAGCCAATTTGATTACAATGTTTTGTTTGTTCTAGGTGTGCAAGATGTGGTTTTCTTACACATATACATATATCTATTCATCTTCGGATCCCTACCCAATGGAGGTTATGACACAGTGTTGAGTAGTCTTCTCTTGGAATTCCGTAGGTCTTTGGTGATTATGTATTTCACCTGTGTTTGTATATCTCTGTTAACCCCAATATCCTAATGTAGCCAATCTTCACAACTTTCCAATTGGTTATCCAAAAGTTTGTTTAAGAAATCTGTGATTGCCTTTCTCTGTGGAAATACCTTCATTGCTATCAATTTTTAGGTAACACCTATAATTGACACAATAGGCTATGTGTCTTTCGCCTTCTGACTTACTGCAAGTTGTGTGATTACCTCCAGACTCATCTATGGTTCCGCAAACTGCATTGTTTCATTTTTTTTTTCGTGACTCCTATTCCATGTGTACCCATACCAGTTCTTCTGTGTCCATTCGTCTCTTGATGGACTTTTTGTTTTTTTCCATGTCTTGGCTATTTTAATACTGCCGAAGTGCAGTTTTGCCTGCCTGTGTCTTTATATTTCTGTCTCCCTAGGTTATAGGCCAAGGAGTGGGCTTGCAGGGTCATATGTTTTAGTAGGTTGCATTTGCATATCTTTATAAATTCCTGACGTTGAGCTTTTTCCATGGCCTTTATGGTTAAACAAACAAACAAAAAATAGAACGAAAAAAATATGTAAGTTAAATATGCCTCTTGAAATTGTCTTCTTGAAAGGTTGCCCTCTTTTGAATTTTTTCGTCGATATTTGAACCCAGGATATTTTTTGAGGGCCGGTGTCATTTACAGAGCTGCAATTCTTGTGAATATTAAGTGACCCTTAGCACTGTGTTTAAATCTGCTTTTGCAGGAGACGGTCACAAGGCTGTGGCAGTTCTCCATTCCCAAATCTGGTTAACTAGGGCCAAAGAGCCTTCCTGGGTGTAACGTTCCAACTTGTAAATTAGAATGGAATGTGCCAGCAAAAACCTCCATAAGTTTATGTCTCATTACTTCTTGTTGGCTTTCTTAATTTAATTTTTATTTGTTATCACAGCAAATTTGATTACAATGTTTTGTTTCTGCTAGGTGTGCAAGGTGTCATTGTTTTACACATATACATATATCTATTCATCTTCGGATCCATTTCCCATGTGGGTTATGACACAATGTTGAGTAGTCTTCTCTCGGTGTTCCGTAGGTCTTTGGTGCTTATATATTTCCCATGTGTTGGTATATCTCTGTTTATCCCAATATCCTAATTTATCCGATCCTCACACCTTTCCATTTGGTTAACCATGCGTTTGTTGATTGAATGTATGATTGCCTTTCTCTCTGAAAAATCTTCATTGGTATCCGTTTTTAGGTAACACCAATAAGTGATATCATAGGATATGTGTCCTTCGCTTTCTGACTTACTTCAAGTTGTGATTACCTCTGGACTCATCTATGGTGCTGCAGCCGGCATTGTTCCATTTTTTTCCTGGGCTAATATTGCACCAGTACATATACCAGTTCTTCTTTTCCATTCATCTGTTGATGGAGTTTTTGCTAGCTTCCATGTCTTGGCTATTGCAATAATGCTGCAGTGCAGTTTTGCCTGCCTGTGTCTTTCTAATTCTGTCTTCTTAGGTCATATGCCCAGGAGTGTGCCTGCTGAATCCTATGGTACCTCAATGTGTACCTCTTAAAGGCACCTCCATTCGGTTTACATGATTTTCTCTTACCAGTTTAGTCCCACCCAAAGATGAGGGTACGCATTTCTCCGCAGCCCCTTCAGCATTTATGGCTTGCAGAATTTTTGATGATGGTCATTCTGACCCATGTGAGCTGATACCTTTTTGTGGCTGGATTTGCATATGTCTTATAATTCCTTATATTGAGCTTATAGGCATGTACTTATACTTTTTGTTTTTTAAAGAGTGAGTCCAGCTTACCTATTCAAATGATTTGTTGAAGTAGGTGCCATATTTTGAATATTTTGGCCATTACCTCCCTCAACCCATTGTGTTGGCAGGTGTCATTTATAGCCCTGCAGTCCTTTTGAATATGAAGTGACCTTTAGCATAGCTTTTAAAGCTGCTGTTGCGGCACACGGCCACAGGGCGGCAGCATATCTACATTCCCCCCTCTGGTTACCAGGGAAACAGTACCTTTATGAAGTAGTGTTCCTTGGTTGTAAATTCGAGTGGATTGTGCACGGATACACCCCCAAAGCTTATGTCTCCTTCCTTAGGTTTGTTTTTTATATTTAATTTATATTTTTTAATCGGAATAATATTCCTGTGTGTACATGGACTGCTTCTTCCTTGTGGATTCATCTGCTGATGGACATTTTGGTTGTTCCAAGTCTTGGCTAGGGGAAATAGTGCTGCAGTGTAGGATTGTCAGCCTGTGTCTTTTGATTCTGGTCTTCTCAGGTGATAGGGCCCGTAATGGGCCCACCAGATCATATGGGAGCTCAATTTTTACCTTTAAACGCACCTCCTTTCTTTTCTCACTACTGCCTGTTACCATTTGACATCCCACCAGCAGCTAGAGGGTACTCAGTTCTCTAAAACCCCTTGATTATTTATTGTTTAGAGATTTTTTGCTGATGATCATTCTGACTGTGGTCTGGTAAAAGTTTTTGTAGATTGGATTTGCGTGTCTTTATTAGTTCCTGATGGTGAGCTTTTCCCATGGTCTTTTTTGTTAAACAAAAAAAAAAGAAAAGAGAAAATGTGAGTTAAGTATACCTCTTGAAATTGTCTTCTTGAAACCTTGCCCTCTCTTGAATTTTTTGGTCGATTTTCGACGCCAGGATTTTTTTTGAGGGCGTGTGTCACTTACAGGCTTGCAATTGTTGTTACTATTTAGTGACCATTACACTGGGTTGAAAGCTGCTGTTGTGGGAAACGGCCACACGGCAGCAGCGTTTCTCCATTCCCAAACTGGATTACTAGGGCAGCAGAGCTTTCCTGGAGGTCGTGTTCCTAGGTTGTAAATTCGAATGGAATGGGCAAGGAAAAAACCCCATCAATTTATGTCTGAGTACATCTTCTTTGTTGTTTTAATTTTTTTAATCAGGGTAATGATTAGAATATTATTTATTCTAGGTGTACACAATCTAGTTCATTTGAACATTATATATATATATATATATTTAGGTACAGGTCCTCTTCCCATATAAATTAATACAGAGTGTTCAGAACCTTCCTGGAAGTAGGGTTCCTAGGTTGTAAAGTAGAATGGAATGTGCCAGTTAAAACCCCCATAAGTTTGTCTCATTACTTCTTGTTCATTTTTTTAATTTAATGTTTAGTTGTAGTTCTTGTAACAACAGATCTGATTACAATGTTTCATTTGTTCTAGGTGTGGAAGATGTGGTTCTTTTATACATATATCTATTTATCTTCGGATCCATTTCCCCTGTGGGTTATGACACAATGTTGAGTAGTCTTCTCTTGGAATTCCGTAGGTCTTTGGCGATTATATATTTCACATGTGTTTGTATATCTTTGTTAACCCCAGTATTCTAATGTATCCAATCCTCACACCTTTTCATTTGGTTAACCATAAGTTTCTTTAATGAATCTGTGATTGCCTTTCTTCGTGGAAATATCTTCACGGGTATCAATTTTTAGGTAACACCTATAAGTGATACCATAGGATACGTGTCTTTCGCTTTCTGAGTTACTTCAAGTTGTGTGAGTACCTGTAGACTCATCTGTGGTGCTGCAAACGATGTTGTTTCCGTTTTTTCCTTGGCTAATATTCCATCTGTACATGTACCAGTTCTTCTTTGGCCATTCATCTTTTGAAGGACTTTTTGGTTGTTTTCATGTCTTGTCTATTGTAATACTGCTACAGTGCACTATTGCCTGCCTGTGTCATTCAATTCTGTCTTCCTAGATCACAGGCCCAGGATTGGGCCCGCTGAATCATATGGTAGCTCAAAATTTACCTTTTAAAGACACCTTTTTCTGTTTTTATTAGTGGCTGTTACCAGTTTACATCCCACTTAAAGTTGAGAGTATGCATTTCTCCACAACCCCTTCGGCATTTATTGTTTGTAGTTTTTTTGCTGATGGTCATTCTCACTGGAATGCGCTGATACCTTTTTGTGGTTGAATTTGCATGCGTCTAATAATTCCTTATATTGAGATATTAGCCATATGCTTTTTCTTTCTTTTTAAAGAGTAAAACTTACATATTCAAATTGTTTTCATGTAGTATGTGCCACATTTTGAATTTTTTTGGCGATTACCTCCCTCAAGACATTAAAACAAACAAAAAAAGGCATTTAGACGGCAGGTGTCATTTGCCGCCCCGCAGTTCTTGTGAATATGAAGTGAGCATTAGCACAGCTTTTAAAGCTGCTGTTGTGGGGAACAGCCACAGGGCGGTAGCATTTCTACATTACACACTCTGGTTACTAGGGAAAGAGAATCTTCCTGAAAGTTGTGTTTCTCGGTTTTACATTAGAGTGGAATGTGCCCGGATAAACCTCCAAAAGCTTATGTCTCCTTCCTTATGTTTGTTGATAAAATTTAATTTATATTTTTTCTCAGAGTAATATTCCATTGTGTATATGGACCACTTCTTCTTTGTGCATTCATCTGTTGATGGACATTTTGGTTGCTTCCAAGTCTTGGCTGTGGTAAATTTTGCTGCAAGGCAGGATTGCTAGCCTGTGTCTTTTTGATTCTCGTCTTCTCAGGTGATAGGCCCAGCAGTGGGCCTGCTGGATTGAATCGTAGCTCAGTGTTTACCTTGTGAAGGCTCCTCCATTCTGTTTTCATTGATGGCTCTTACCAGTTTACATCCCACTTAGAGCTGAGGGTACGCAATTCTCCACAACCCCTTTGGCATTTATTGTTTGCAGAATTTTTGCTGATGGTCATTCGGATACATTTTTGTAGGCTGAATTTGCATGTCTTTAATAATTCCTAATGTTGAGCGTTCTGCCACGCCTTTTTTGTTGTTGTTGTTTAAAAACAAAAGAAAAAAAGTGTGAGTAAAATATACCTTTTGAAATTGTCGTGTTGAAATGTTGCCCTGTTTTGAATTTCTTGGTCTATTTTCGGTCCCAGGATTTTATTTTGATGGCAGGTGTCATTTACGGGTCTGCAATTATTGTGAATATTAAGTGACCATTATCCCTGGGTTAACAGCTGCTGTTGCAGGATACGGTCATAAGGCTGCAGCATTTCTCCATGCCCAAATCTGGTTACTAGCGCAACAGAGCCTTCCTGGAAGTCCTGTTCCTAGGTTGTAAATTAGAATGGAATGTGCCAGGAAAAACCCCCATACGTTTGTCTCATTACGTCTTGTCCGTTTTTTTAAATTTAAATTTTATTTGTTATCACAGCCAATTTGATTACAATGTTTTGTTTGTTCTAGGTGTGCAAGATGTGGTTTTCTTACACATATACATATATCTATTCATCTTCGGATCCCTACCCAATGGAGGTTATGACACAGTGTTGAGTAGTCTTCTCTTGGAATTCCGTAGGTCTTTGGTGATTATGTATTTCACCTGTGTTTGTATATCTCTGTTAACCCCAATATCCTAATGTAGCCAATCTTCACAACTTTCCAATTGGTTATCCAAAAGTTTGTTTAAGAAATCTGTGATTGCCTTTCTCTGTGGAAATACCTTCATTGGTATCAATTTTTAGGTAACACCTATAATTGATACAATAGGCTATGTGTCTTTCGCCTTCTGACTTACTGCAAGTTGTGTGATTACCTCCAGACTCATCTATGGTTCCGCAAACTGCATTGTTTCATTTTTTTTTCGTGACTCCTATTCCATGTGTACCCATACCAGTTCTTCTGTGTCCATTCGTCTCTTGATGGACTTTTTGTTTTTTTCCATGTCTTGGCTATTTTAATACTGCCGAAGTGCAGTTTTGCCTGCCTGTGTCTTTATATTTCTGTCTCCCTAGGTTATAGGCCAAGGAGTGGGCTTGCAGGGTCATATGGTATCTCAATGTTTACCTTTTAAAGGCAGCTCCATTCTGTTTTCATTAGTGGCACTTAGCAGTTTACGAGCCACTTAAAGTTGAGGGTATGAATTTCGCCACAACCCCTTCAGGATTTATTGTTTGTATTTTTTTGCTGATGGTCATTCTGACCGGTGTGAGCTGATACCTTTTTGTGGCTGGATTTGCATATGTCTTATAATTCCTTATATTGAGCTTATAGCCATGTACTTTTTTGTTGTTTTTTAAAGAGTGAGTACAGCTTACCTATTCAAATGGTTTCTTGAAGTATGTGCCATATTTTGAATTCTTTTGGCCATTACCTCCCTCAACACATTTTGTTGGCAGGTGTCATTTATAGCCCTGCAGTCCTTGGGGATATGAAGTGTCCTTTAGCACAGGTTTTAAAACTGCTGTTGCGGCAAAGGGCCACAGGGCGGCAGGATTTCTACCTTCCCCACTGGTTACGAGGGAAAAAGTACCTGCCTGGATGTAGTGTTCCTTGGTTGTAAATTCGAGTGGATTGTGCACGGATACACCTCCAAAGCTTATGTCTCCTTAACTTAGGTTTGTTTTTTATATTTAATTTATATTTTTTATCGGAGTAATATTCCTTTGTGTACGTGGACCACTTCTTCTTTGTGCATTCATCTGTTGATGGAAATTTTGGTTGTTCCAAGTCTTGGCTAGGGGAAATAGTGCTGCAGTGTACGATTGTCAACCTGTTTCTTTTGATTCTGGTCTTCTCAGGTGATAGGGCCCGTAATGGGCCTACCAGATCATATGGTGGCTCAATTTTTACCTTTAAACCCACCTCCTTTCTGTTCTCACTATTGGCTGTTCCCAGTTGACATCCCACCAGCAGCTAGAGGGCACACAGGTCTCTAAAACCCCTTGAGTATTTATTGTTTAGAGATTTTCGCTTATGACCATTCTGACTGTTGTCAGGTAAAAGTTTTAGTAGGTTGCATTTGCATATCTTTATAAATTCCTGACGTTGAGCTTTTTCCATGGCCTTTATGGTTAAACAAACAAACAAAAAATAGAACGAAAAAAATATGTAAGTTAAATATGCCTCTTGAAATTGTCTTCTTGAAAGGTTGCCCTCTTTTGAATTTTTTCGTCGATATTTGAACCCAGGATATTTTTTGAGGGCCGGTGTCATTGACAGAGCTGCAATTCTTGTGAATATTAAGTGACCCTTAGCACTGTGTTTAAATCTGCTTTTGCAGGAGACGGTCACAAGGCTGCGGCAGTTCTCCATTCCCAAATCTGGTTAACTAGGGCCAAAGAGCCTTCCTGGGTGTAACGTTCCAACTTGTAAATTAGAATGGAATGTGTCAGCAAAAACCTCCATAAGTTTATGTCTCATTACTTCTTGTTGGCTTTCTTAATTTAATTTTTATTTGTTATCACAGCAAATTTGATTACAATGTTTTGTTTCTGCTAGGTGTGCAAGGTGTCATTGTTTTACACATATACATATATCTATTCATCTTCGGATCCATTTCCCATGTGGGTTATGACACAATGTTGAGTAGTCTTCTCTCGGTGTTCCGTAGGTCTTTGGTGCTTATATATTTCCCATGTGTTGGTATATCTCTGTTTATCCCAATATCCTAATTTATCCGATCCTCACACCTTTCCATCTGGTTAACCATGCGTTTGTTGATTGAATGTATGATTGCCTTTCTCTCTGAAAAATCTTCATTGGTATCCGTTTTTAGGTAACACCAATAAGTGATATCATAGGATATGTGTCCTTCGCTTTCTGACTTACTTCAAGTTGTGATTACCTCTGGACTCATCTATGGTGCTGCAGCCGGCATTGTTCCATTTTTTTCCTGGGCTAATATTGCACCAGTACATATACCAGTTCTTCTTTTCCATTCATCTGTTGATGGAGTTTTTGCTAGCTTCCATGTCTTGGCTATTGCAATAATGCTGCAGTGCAGTTTTGCCTGCCTGTGTCTTTCTAATTCTGTCTTCTTAGGTCATATGCCCAGGAGTGTGCCTGCTGAATCCTATGGTACCTCGATGTGTACCTCTTAAAGGCACCTCCATTCGGTTTACATGATTTTCTCTTACCAGTTTAGTCCCACCCAAAGATGAGGGTACGCATTTCTCCGCAGCCCCTTCAGCATTTATGGCTTGCAGAACTTTTGATGATGGTCATTCTGACCCATGTGAGCTGATACCTTTTTGTGGCTGGATTTGCATATGTCTTATAATTCCTTATATTGAGCTTATAGGCATGTACTTATACTTTTTGTTTTTTAAAGAGTGAGTCCAGCTTACCTATTCAAATGATTTGTTGAAGTAGGTGCCATATTTTGAATATTTTGGCCATTACCTCCCTCAACCCATTGTGTTGGCAGGTGTCATTTATAGCCCTGCAGTCCTTTTGAATATGAAGTGACCTTTAGCATAGCTTTTAAAGCTGCTGTTGCGGCACACGGCCACAGGGCGGCAGCATATCTACATTCCCCCCTCTGGTTACCAGGGAAACAGTACCTTTATGAAGTAGTGTTCCTTGGTTGTAAATTCGAGTGGATTGTGCACGGATACACCCCCAAAGCTTATGTCTCCTTCCTTAGGTTTGTTTTTTATATTTAATTTATATTTTTTAATCGGAATAATATTCCTGTGTGTACATGGACTGCTTCTTCCTTGTGGATTCATCTGCTGATGGACATTTTGGTTGTTCCAAGTCTTGGCTAGGGGAAATAGTGCTGCAGTGTAGGATTGTCAGCCTGTGTCTTTTGATTCTGGTCTTCTCAGGTGATAGGGCCCGTAATGGGCCCACCAGATCATATGGGAGCTCAATTTTTACCTTTAAACGCACCTCCTTTCTTTTCTCACTACTGCCTGTTACCATTTGACATCCCACCAGCAGCTAGAGGGTACTCAGTTCTCTAAAACCCCTTGATTATTTATTGTTTAGAGATTTTTTGCTGATGATCATTCTGACTGTGGTCTGGTAAAAGTTTTTGTAGATTGGATTTGCGTGTCTTTATTAGTTCCTGATGGTGAGCTTTTCCCATGGTCTTTTTTGTTAAACAAAAAAAAAAGAAAAGAGAAAATGTGAGTTAAGTATACCTCTTGAAATTGTCTTCTTGAAACCTTGCCCTCTCTTGAATTTTTTGGTCGATTTTCGACGCCAGGATTTTTTTTGAGGGCGTGTGTCACTTACAGGCTTGCAATTGTTGTTACTATTTAGTGACCATTACACTGGGTTGAAAGCTGCTGTTGTGGGAAATGGCCACACGGCAGCAGCGTTTCTCCATTCCCAAACTGGATTACTAGGGCAGCAGAGCTTTCCTGGAGGTCGTGTTCCTAGGTTGTAAATTCGAATGGAATGGGCAAGGAAAAAACCCCATCAATTTATGTCTGAGTACATCTTCTTTGTTGTTTTAATTTTTTTAATCAGGGTAATGATTAGAATATTATTTATTCTAGGTGTACACAATCTAGTTCATTTGAACATTATATATATATATATATTTAGGTACAGGTCCTCTTCCCATATAAATTAATACAGAGTGTTCAGAACCTTCCTGGAAGTAGGGTTCCTAGGTTGTAAAGTAGAATGGAATGTGCCAGTTAAAACCCCCATAAGTTTGTCTCATTACTTCTTGTTCATTTTTTTAATTTAATGTTTAGTTGTAGTTTTTGTAACAACAGATCTGATTACAATGTTTCATTTGTTCTAGGTGTGGAAGATGTGGTTCTTTTATACATATATCTATTTATCTTCGGATCCATTTCCCCTGTGGGTTATGACACAATGTTGAGTAGTCTTCTCTTGGAATTCCGTAGGTCTTTGGCGATTATATATTTCACATGTGTTTGTATATCTTTGTTAACCCCAGTATTCTAATGTATCCAATCCTCACACCTTTTCATTTGGTTAACCATAAGTTTCTTTAATGAATCTGTGATTGCCTTTCTTCGTGGAAATATCTTCACGGGTATCAATTTTTAGGTAACACCTATAAGTGATACCATAGGATACGTGTCTTTCGCTTTCTGAGTTACTTCAAGTTGTGTGAGTACCTGTAGACTCATCTGTGGTGCTGCAAACGATGTTGTTTCCGTTTTTTCCTTGGCTAATATTCCATCTGTACATGTACCAGTTCTTCTTTGGCCATTCATCTTTTGAAGGACTTTTTGGTTGTTTTCGTGTCTTGTCTATTGTAATACTGCTACAGTGCACTATTGCCTGCCTGTGTCATTCAATTCTGTCTTCCTAGATCACAGGCCCAGGATTGGGCCCGCTGAATCATATGGTAGCTCAAAATTTACCTTTTAAAGACACCTTTTTCTGTTTTTATTAGTGGCTGTTACCAGTTTACATCCCACTTAAAGTTGAGAGTATGCATTTCTCCACAACCCCTTCGGCATTTATTGTTTGTAGTTTTTTTGCTGATGGTCATTCTCACTGGAATGCGCTGATACCTTTTTGTGGTTGAATTTGCATGCGTCTAATAATTCCTTATATTGAGATATTAGCCATATGCTTTTTCTTTCTTTTTAAAGAGTAAAACTTACATATTCAAATTGTTTTCATGTAGTATGTGCCACATTTTGAATTTTTTTGGCGATTACCTCCCTCAAGACATTAAAACAAACAAAAAAAGGCATTTAGACGGCAGGTGTCATTTGCCGCCCCGCAGTTCTTGTGAATATGAAGTGAGCATTAGCACAGCTTTTAAAGCTGCTGTTGTGGGGAACAGCCACAGGGCGGTAGCATTTCTACATTACACACTCTGGTTACTAGGGAAAGAGAATCTTCCTGAAAGTTGTGTTTCTCGGTTTTACATTAGAGTGGAATGTGCCCGGATAAACCTCCAAAAGCTTATGTCTCCTTCCTTATGTTTGTTGATAAAATTTAATTTATATTTTTTCTCAGAGTAATATTCCATTGTGTATATGGACCACTTCTTCTTTGTGCATTCATCTGTTGATGGACATTTTGGTTGCTTCCAAGTCTTGGCTGTGGTAAATTTTGCTGCAAGGCAGGATTGCTAGCCTGTGTCTTTTTGATTCTCGTCTTCTCAGGTGATAGGCCCATAGTGGGCCTGCTGGATTGAATCGTAGCTCAGTGTTTACCTTGTGAAGGCTCCTCCATTCTGTTTTCATTGATGGCTCTTACCAGTTTACATCCCACTTAGAGCTGAGGGTACGCAATTCTCCACAACCCCTTTGGCATTTATTGTTTGCAGAATTTTTGCTGATGGTCATTCGGATACATTTTTGTAGGCTGAATTTGCATGTCTTTAATAATTCCTAATGTTGAGCGTTCTGCCACGCCTTTTTTGTTGTTGTTGTTTAAAAACAAAAGAAAAAAAGTGTGAGTAAAATATACCTTTTGAAATTGTCGTGTTGAAATGTTGCCCTGTTTTGAATTTCTTGGTCTATTTTCGGTCCCAGGATTTTATTTTGATGGCAGGTGTCATTTACGGGTCTGCAATTATTGTGAATATTAAGTGACCATTATCCCTGGGTTAACAGCTGCTGTTGCAGGATACGGTCATAAGGCTGCAGCATTTCTCCATGCCCAAATCTGGTTACTAGCGCAACAGAGCCTTCCTGGAAGTCCTGTTCCTAGGTTGTAAATTAGAATGGAATGTGCCAGGAAAAACCCCCATACGTTTGTCTCATTACGTCTTGTCCGTTTTTTTAAATTTAAATTTTATTTGTTATCACAGCCAATTTGATTACAATGTTTTGTTTGTTCTAGGTGTGCAAGATGTGGTTTTCTTACACATATACATATATCTATTCATCTTCGGATCCCTACCCAATGGAGGTTATGACACAGTGTTGAGTAGTCTTCTCTTGGAATTCCGTAGGTCTTTGGTGATTATGTATTTCACCTGTGTTTGTATATCTCTGTTAACCCCAATATCCTAATGTAGCCAATCTTCACAACTTTCCAATTGGTTATCCAAAAGTTTGTTTAAGAAATCTGTGATTGCCTTTCTCTGTGGAAATACCTTCATTGGTATCAATTTTTAGGTAACACCTATAATTGATACAATAGGCTATGTGTCTTTCGCCTTCTGACTTACTGCAAGTTGTGTGATTACCTCCAGACTCATCTATGGTTCCGCAAACTGCATTGTTTCATTTTTTTTTCGTGACTCCTATTCCATGTGTACCCATACCAGTTCTTCTGTGTCCATTCGTCTCTTGATGGACTTTTTGGTTTTTTCCATGTCTTGGCTATTTTAATACTGCCGAAGTGCAGTTTTGCCTGCCTGTGTCTTTATATTTCTGTCTCCCTAGGTTATAGGCCAAGGAGTGGGCTTGCAGGGTCATATGGTATCTCAATGTTTACCTTTTAAAGGCAGCTCCATTCTGTTTTCATTAGTGGCACTTAGCAGTTTACGAGCCACTTAAAGTTGAGGGTATGAATTTCGCCACAACCCCTTCAGGATTTATTGTTTGTATTTTTTTGCTGATGGTCATTCTGACCGGTGTGAGCTGATACCTTTTTGTGGCTGGATTTGCATATGTCTTATAATTCCTTATATTGAGCTTATAGCCATGTACTTTTTTGTTGTTTTTTAAAGAGTGAGTACAGCTTACCTATTCAAATGGTTTCTTGAAGTATGTGCCATATTTTGAATTCTTTTGGCCATTACCTCCCTCAACACATTTTGTTGGCAGGTGTCATTTATAGCCCTGCAGTCCTTGGGGATATGAAGTGTCCTTTAGCACAGGTTTTAAAACTGCTGTTGCGGCAAAGGGCCACAGGGCGGCAGGATTTCTACCTTCCCCACTGGTTACGAGGGAAAAAGTACCTGCCTGGATGTAGTGTTCCTTGGTTGTAAATTCGAGTGGATTGTGCACGGATACACCTCCAAAGCTTATGTCTCCTTAACTTAGGTTTGTTTTTTATATTTAATTTATATTTTTTATCGGAGTAATATTCCTTTGTGTACGTGGACCACTTCTTCTTTGTGCATTCATCTGTTGATGGAAATTTTGGTTGTTCCAAGTCTTGGCTAGGGTAAATAGTGCTGCAGTGTACGATTGTCAACCTGTTTCTTTTGATTCTGGTCTTCTCAGGTGATAGGGCCCGTAATGGGCCTACCAGATCATATGGTGGCTCAATTTTTACCTTTAAACCCACCTCCTTTCTGTTCTCACTATTGGCTGTTCCCAGTTGACATCCCACCAGCAGCTAGAGGGCACACAGGTCTCTAAAACCCCTTGAGTATTTATTGTTTAGAGATTTTCGCTTATGACCATTCTGACTGTTGTCAGGTAAAAGTTTTAGTAGGTTGCATTTGCATATCTTTATAAATTCCTGACGTTGAGCTTTTTCCATGGCCTTTATGGTTAAACAAACAAACAAAAAATAGAACGAAAAAAATATGTAAGTTAAATATGCCTCTTGAAATTGTCTTCTTGAAAGGTTGCCCTCTTTTGAATTTTTTCGTCGATATTTGAACCCAGGATATTTTTTGAGGGCCGGTGTCATTGACAGAGCTGCAATTCTTGTGAATATTAAGTGACCCTTAGCACTGTGTTTAAATCTGCTTTTGCAGGAGACGGTCACAAGGCTGTGGCAGTTCTCCATTCCCAAATCTGGTTAACTAGGGCCAAAGAGCCTTCCTGGGTGTAACGTTCCAACTTGTAAATTAGAATGGAATGTGTCAGCAAAAACCTCCATAAGTTTATGTCTCATTACTTCTTGTTGGCTTTCTTAATTTAATTTTTATTTGTTATCACAGCAAATTTGATTACAATGTTTTGTTTCTGCTAGGTGTGCAAGGTGTCATTGTTTTACACATATACATATATCTATTCATCTTCGGATCCATTTCCCATGTGGGTTATGACACAATGTTGAGTAGTCTTCTCTCGGTGTTCCGTAGGTCTTTGGTGCTTATATATTTCCCATGTGTTGGTATATCTCTGTTTATCCCAATATCCTAATTTATCCGATCCTCACACCTTTCCATCTGGTTAACCATGCGTTTGTTGATTGAATGTATGATTGCCTTTCTCTCTGAAAAATCTTCATTGGTATCCGTTTTTAGGTAACACCAATAAGTGATATCATAGGATATGTGTCCTTCGCTTTCTGACTTACTTCAAGTTGTGATTACCTCTGGACTCATCTATGGTGCTGCAGCCGGCATTGTTCCATTTTTTTCCTGGGCTAATATTGCACCAGTACATATACCAGTTCTTCTTTTCCATTCATCTGTTGATGGAGTTTTTGCTAGCTTCCATGTCTTGGCTATTGCAATAATGCTGCAGTGCAGTTTTGCCTGCCTGTGTCTTTCTAATTCTGTCTTCTTAGGTCATATGCCCAGGAGTGTGCCTGCTGAATCCTATGGTACCTCGATGTGTACCTCTTAAAGGCACCTCCATTCGGTTTACATGATTTTCTCTTACCAGTTTAGTCCCACCCAAAGATGAGGGTACGCATTTCTCCGCAGCCCCTTCAGCATTTATGGCTTGCAGAATTTTTGATGATGGTCATTCTGACCCATGTGAGCTGATACCTTTTTGTGGCTGGATTTGCATATGTCTTATAATTCCTTATATTGAGCTTATAGGCATGTACTTATACTTTTTGTTTTTTAAAGAGTGAGTCCAGCTTACCTATTCAAATGATTTGTTGAAGTAGGTGCCATATTTTGAATATTTTGGCCATTACCTCCCTCAACCCATTGTGTTGGCAGGTGTCATTTATAGCCCTGCAGTCCTTTTGAATATGAAGTGACCTTTAGCATAGCTTTTAAAGCTGCTGTTGCGGCACACGGCCACAGGGCGGCAGCATATCTACATTCCCCCCTCTGGTTACCAGGGAAACAGTACCTTTATGAAGTAGTGTTCCTTGGTTGTAAATTCGAGTGGATTGTGCACGGATACACCCCCAAAGCTTATGTCTCCTTCCTTAGGTTTGTTTTTTATATTTAATTTATATTTTTTAATCGGAATAATATTCCTGTGTGTACATGGACTGCTTCTTCCTTGTGGATTCATCTGCTGATGGACATTTTGGTTGTTCCAAGTCTTGGCTAGGGGAAATAGTGCTGCAGTGTAGGATTGTCAGCCTGTGTCTTTTGATTCTGGTCTTCTCAGGTGATAGGGCCCGTAATGGGCCCACCAGATCATATGGGAGCTCAATTTTTACCTTTAAACGCACCTCCTTTCTTTTCTCACTACTGCCTGTTACCATTTGACATCCCACCAGCAGCTAGAGGGTACTCAGTTCTCTAAAACCCCTTGATTATTTATTGTTTAGAGATTTTTTGCTGATGATCATTCTGACTGTGGTCTGGTAAAAGTTTTTGTAGATTGGATTTGCGTGTCTTTATTAGTTCCTGATGGTGAGCTTTTCCCATGGTCTTTTTTGTTAAACAAAAAAAAAAGAAAAGAGAAAATGTGAGTTAAGTATACCTCTTGAAATTGTCTTCTTGAAACCTTGCCCTCTCTTGAATTTTTTGGTCGATTTTCGACGCCAGGATTTTTTTTGAGGGCGTGTGTCACTTACAGGCTTGCAATTGTTGTTACTATTTAGTGACCATTACACTGGGTTGAAAGCTGCTGTTGTGGGAAACGGCCACACGGCAGCAGCGTTTCTCCATTCCCAAACTGGATTACTAGGGCAGCAGAGCTTTCCTGGAGGTCGTGTTCCTAGGTTGTAAATTCGAATGGAATGGGCAAGGAAAAAACCCCATCAATTTATGTCTGAGTACATCTTCTTTGTTGTTTTAATTTTTTTAATCAGGGTAATGATTAGAATATTATTTATTCTAGGTGTACACAATCTAGTTCATTTGAACATTATATATATATATATATTTATGTATAGGTCCTCTTCCCATATAAATTAATACAGAGTGTTCAGAACCTTCCTGGAAGTAGGGTTCCTAGGTTGTAAAGTAGAATGGAATGTGCCAGTTAAAACCCCCATAAGTTTGTCTCATTACTTCTTGTTCATTTTTTTACTTTAATGTTTAGTTGTAGTTTTTGTAACAACAGATCTGATTACAATGTT
The DNA here is from genome assembly GCF_028023285.1 of Balaenoptera ricei. Lineage (NCBI taxonomy): Eukaryota > Metazoa > Chordata > Mammalia > Artiodactyla > Balaenopteridae > Balaenoptera > Balaenoptera ricei. The sequence goes on from NW_026777750.1 coordinate 28,115, forward strand.
TCATTTGTTCTAGGTGTGGAAGATGTGGTTCTTTTATACATATATCTATTTATCTTCGGATCCATTTCCCCTGTGGGTTATGACACAATGTTGAGTAGTCTTCTCTTGGAATTCCGTAGGTCTTTGGCGATTATATATTTCACATGTGTTTGTATATCTTTGTTAACCCCAGTATTCTAATGTATCCAATCCTCACACCTTTTCATTTGGTTAACCATAAGTTTCTTTAATGAATCTGTGATTGCCTTTCTTCGTGGAAATATCTTCACGGGTATCAATTTTTAGGTAACACCTATAAGTGATACCATAGGATACGTGTCTTTCGCTTTCTGAGTTACTTCAAGTTGTGTGAGTACCTGTAGACTCATCTGTGGTGCTGCAAACGATGTTGTTTCCGTTTTTCCCTTGGCTAATATTCCATCTGTACATGTACCAGTTCTTCTTTGGCCATTCATCTTTTGAAGGACTTTTTGGTTGTTTTCATGTCTTGTCTATTGTAATACTGCTACAGTGCACTATTGCCTGCCTGTGTCATTCAATTCTGTCTTCCTAGATCACAGGCCCAGGATTGGGCCCGCTGAATCATATGGTAGCTCAAAATTTACCTTTTAAAGACACCTTTTTCTGTTTTTATTAGTGGCTGTTACCAGTTTACATCCCACTTAAAGTTGAGAGTATGCATTTCTCCACAACCCCTTCGGCATTTATTGTTTGTAGTTTTTTCGCTGATGGTCATTCTCCCTGGAATGCGCTGATACCTTTTTGTGGTTGAATTTGCGTGCGTCTAACAATTCCTTATATTGAGATATTAGCCATATGCTTTTTCTTTCTTTTTAAAGAGTACAACTTACATATTCAAATTGTTTTCATGTAGTATGTGCCACATTTTGAATTTTTTGGGCGATTACCTCCCTCAAGACATTAAAACAAACAAAAAAAGGCATTTAGACGGCAGGTGTCATTTGCCGCCCCGCAGTTCTTGTGAATATGAAGTGAGCATTAGCACAGCTTTTAAAGCTGCTGTTGTGGGGAACAGCCACAGGGCGGTAGCATTTCTACATTACACACTCTGGTTACTAGGGAAAGAGAATCTTCCTGAAAGGTGTGTTTCTCGGTTTTACATTAGAGTGGAATGTGCCCGGATAAACCTCCAAAAGCTTATGTCTCCTTCCTTATGTTTGTTGATAAAATTTAATTTATATTTTTTCTCAGAGTAATATTCCATTGTGTATATGGACCACTTCTTCTTTGTGCATTCATCTGTTGATGGACATTTTGGTTGCTTCCAAGTCTTGGCTGTGGTAAATTTTGCTGCAAGGCAGGATTGCTAGCCTGTGTCTTTTTGATTCTCGTCTTCTCAGGTGATAGGCCCAGCAGTGGGCCTGCTGGATTGAATCGTAGCTCAGTGTTTACCTTGTGAAGGCTCCTCCATTCTGTTTTCATTGATGGCTCTTACCAGTTTACATCCCACTTAGAGCTGAGGGTACGCAATTCTCCACAACCCCTTTGGCATTTATTGTTTGCAGAATTTTTGCTGATGGTCATTCGGATACATTTTTGTAGGCTGAATTTGCATGTCTTTAATAATTCCTAATGTTGAGCGTTCTGCCACGCCTTTTTTGTTGTTGTTGTTTAAAAACAAAAGAAAAAAAGTGTGAGTAAAATATACCTTTTGAAATTGTCGTGTTGAAATGTTGCCCTGTTTTGAATTTCTTGGTCTATTTTCGGTCCCAGGATTTTATTTTGATGGCAGGTGTCATTTACGGGTCTGCAATTATTGTGAATATTAAGTGACCATTATCCCTGGGTTAACAGCTGCTGTTGCAGGATACGGTCATAAGGCTGCAGCATTTCTCCATGCCCAAATCTGGTTACTAGCGCAACAGAGCCTTCCTGGAAGTCCTGTTCCTAGGTTGTAAATTAGAATGGAATGTGCCAGGAAAAACCCCCATACGTTTGTCTCATTACGTCTTGTCCGTTTTTTTAAATTTAAATTTTATTTGTTATCACAGCCAATTTGATTACAATGTTTTGTTTGTTCTAGGTGTGCAAGATGTGGTTTTCTTACACATATACATATATCTATTCATCTTCGGATCCCTACCCAATGGAGGTTATGACACAGTGTTGAGTAGTCTTCTCTTGGAATTCCGTAGGTCTTTGGTGATTATGTATTTCACCTGTGTTTGTATATCTCTGTTAACCCCAATATCCTAATGTAGCCAATCTTCACAACTTTCCAATTGGTTATCCAAAAGTTTGTTTAAGAAATCTGTGATTGCCTTTCTCTGTGGAAATACCTTCATTGGTATCAATTTTTAGGTAACACCTATAATTGATACAATAGGCTATGTGTCTTTCGCCTTCTGACTTACTGCAAGTTGTGTGATTACCTCCAGACTCATCTATGGTTCCGCAAACTGCATTGTTTCATTTTTTTTTCGTGACTCCTATTCCATGTGTACCCATACCAGTTCTTCTGTGTCCATTCGTCTCTTGATGGACTTTTTGTTTTTTTCCATGTCTTGGCTATTTTAATACTGCCGAAGTGCAGTTTTGCCTGCCTGTGTCTTTATATTTCTGTCTCCCTAGGTTATAGGCCAAGGAGTGGGCTTGCAGGGTCATATGGTATCTCAATGTTTACCTTTTAAAGGCAGCTCCATTCTGTTTTCATTAGTGGCACTTAGCAGTTTACGAGCCACTTAAAGTTGAGGGTATGAATTTCGCCACAACCCCTTCAGGATTTATTGTTTGTATTTTTTTGCTGATGGTCATTCTGACCGGTGTGAGCTGATACCTTTTTGTGGCTGGATTTGCATATGTCTTATAATTCCTTATATTGAGCTTATAGCCATGTACTTTTTTGTTGTTTTTTAAAGAGTGAGTACAGCTTACCTATTCAAATGGTTTCTTGAAGTATGTGCCATATTTTGAATTCTTTTGGCCATTACCTCCCTCAACACATTTTGTTGGCAGGTGTCATTTATAGCCCTGCAGTCCTTGGGGATATGAAGTGTCCTTTAGCACAGGTTTTAAAACTGCTGTTGCGGCAAAGGGCCACAGGGCGGCAGGATTTCTACCTTCCCCACTGGTTACGAGGGAAAAAGTACCTGCCTGGATGTAGTGTTCCTTGGTTGTAAATTCGAGTGGATTGTGCACGGATACACCTCCAAAGCTTATGTCTCCTTAACTTAGGTTTGTTTTTTATATTTAATTTATATTTTTTATCGGAGTAATATTCCTTTGTGTACGTGGACCACTTCTTCTTTGTGCATTCATCTGTTGATGGAAATTTTGGTTGTTCCAAGTCTTGGCTAGGGTAAATAGTGCTGCAGTGTACGATTGTCAACCTGTTTCTTTTGATTCTGGTCTTCTCAGGTGATAGGGCCCGTAATGGGCCTACCAGATCATATGGTGGCTCAATTTTTACCTTTAAACCCACCTCCTTTCTGTTCTCACTATTGGCTGTTCCCAGTTGACATCCCACCAGCAGCTAGAGGGCACACAGGTCTCTAAAACCCCTTGAGTATTTATTGTTTAGAGATTTTCGCTTATGACCATTCTGACTGTTGTCAGGTAAAAGTTTTAGTAGGTTGCATTTGCATATCTTTATAAATTCCTGACGTTGAGCTTTTTCCATGGCCTTTATGGTTAAACAAACAAACAAAAAATAGAACGAAAAAAATATGTAAGTTAAATATGCCTCTTGAAATTGTCTTCTTGAAAGGTTGCCCTCTTTTGAATTTTTTCGTCGATATTTGAACCCAGGATATTTTTTGAGGGCCGGTGTCATTGACAGAGCTGCAATTCTTGTGAATATTAAGTGACCCTTAGCACTGTGTTTAAATCTGCTTTTGCAGGAGACGGTCACAAGGCTGTGGCAGTTCTCCATTCCCAAATCTGGTTAACTAGGGCCAAAGAGCCTTCCTGGGTGTAACGTTCCAACTTGTAAATTAGAATGGAATGTGTCAGCAAAAACCTCCATAAGTTTATGTCTCATTACTTCTTGTTGGCTTTCTTAATTTAATTTTTATTTGTTATCACAGCAAATTTGATTACAATGTTTTGTTTCTGCTAGGTGTGCAAGGTGTCATTGTTTTACACATATACATATATCTATTCATCTTCGGATCCATTTCCCATGTGGGTTATGACACAATGTTGAGTAGTCTTCTCTCGGTGTTCCGTAGGTCTTTGGTGCTTATATATTTCCCATGTGTTGGTATATCTCTGTTTATCCCAATATCCTAATTTATCCGATCCTCACACCTTTCCATTTGGTTAACCATGCGTTTGTTGATTGAATGTATGATTGCCTTTCTCTCTGAAAAATCTTCATTGGTATCCGTTTTTAGGTAACACCAATAAGTGATATCATAGGATATGTGTCCTTCGCTTTCTGACTTACTTCAAGTTGTGATTACCTCTGGACTCATCTATGGTGCTGCAGCCGGCATTGTTCCATTTTTTTCCTGGGCTAATATTGCACCAGTACATATACCAGTTCTTCTTTTCCATTCATCTGTTGATGGAGTTTTTGCTAGCTTCCATGTCTTGGCTATTGCAATAATGCTGCAGTGCAGTTTTGCCTGCCTGTGTCTTTCTAATTCTGTCTTCTTAGGTCATATGCCCAGGAGTGTGCCTGCTGAATCCTATGGTACCTCGATGTGTACCTCTTAAAGGCACCTCCATTCGGTTTACATGATTTTCTCTTACCAGTTTAGTCCCACCCAAAGATGAGGGTACGCATTTCTCCGCAGCCCCTTCAGCATTTATGGCTTGCAGAACTTTTGATGATGGTCATTCTGACCCATGTGAGCTGATACCTTTTTGTGGCTGGATTTGCATATGTCTTATAATTCCTTATATTGAGCTTATAGGCATGTACTTATACTTTTTGTTTTTTAAAGAGTGAGTCCAGCTTACCTATTCAAATGATTTGTTGAAGTAGGTGCCATATTTTGAATATTTTGGCCATTACCTCCCTCAACCCATTGTGTTGGCAGGTGTCATTTATAGCCCTGCAGTCCTTTTGAATATGAAGTGACCTTTAGCATAGCTTTTAAAGCTGCTGTTGCGGCACACGGCCACAGGGCGGCAGCATATCTACATTCCCCCCTCTGGTTACCAGGGAAACAGTACCTTTATGAAGTAGTGTTCCTTGGTTGTAAATTCGAGTGGATTGTGCACGGATACACCCCCAAAGCTTATGTCTCCTTCCTTAGGTTTGTTTTTTATATTTAATTTATATTTTTTAATCGGAATAATATTCCTGTGTGTACATGGACTGCTTCTTCCTTGTGGATTCATCTGCTGATGGACATTTTGGTTGTTCCAAGTCTTGGCTAGGGGAAATAGTGCTGCAGTGTAGGATTGTCAGCCTGTGTCTTTTGATTCTGGTCTTCTCAGGTGATAGGGCCCGTAATGGGCCCACCAGATCATATGGGAGCTCAATTTTTACCTTTAAACGCACCTCCTTTCTTTTCTCACTACTGCCTGTTACCATTTGACATCCCACCAGCAGCTAGAGGGTACTCAGTTCTCTAAAACCCCTTGATTATTTATTGTTTAGAGATTTTTTGCTGATGATCATTCTGACTGTGGTCTGGTAAAAGTTTTTGTAGATTGGATTTGCGTGTCTTTATTAGTTCCTGATGGTGAGCTTTTCCCATGGTCTTTTTTGTTAAACAAAAAAAAAAGAAAAGAGAAAATGTGAGTTAAGTATACCTCTTGAAATTGTCTTCTTGAAACCTTGCCCTCTCTTGAATTTTTTGGTCGATTTTCGACGCCAGGATTTTTTTTGAGGGCGTGTGTCACTTACAGGCTTGCAATTGTTGTTACTATTTAGTGACCATTACACTGGGTTGAAAGCTGCTGTTGTGGGAAACGGCCACACGGCAGCAGCGTTTCTCCATTCCCAAACTGGATTACTAGGGCAGCAGAGCTTTCCTGGAGGTCGTGTTCCTAGGTTGTAAATTCGAATGGAATGGGCAAGGAAAAAACCCCATCAATTTATGTCTGAGTACATCTTCTTTGTTGTTTTAATTTTTTTAATCAGGGTAATGATTAGAATATTATTTATTCTAGGTGTACACAATCTAGTTCATTTGAACATTATATATATATATATATTTATGTATAGGTCCTCTTCCCATATAAATTAATACAGAGTGTTCAGAACCTTCCTGGAAGTAGGGTTCCTAGGTTGTAAAGTAGAATGGAATGTGCCAGTTAAAACCCCCATAAGTTTGTCTCATTACTTCTTGTTCATTTTTTTACTTTAATGTTTAGTTGTAGTTTTTGTAACAACAGATCTGATTACAATGTTTCATTTGTTCTAGGTGTGGAAGATGTGGTTCTTTTATACATATATCTATTTATCTTCGGATCCATTTCCCCTGTGGGTTATGACACAATGTTGAGTAGTCTTCTCTTGGAATTCCGTAGGTCTTTGGCGATTATATATTTCACATGTGTTTGTATATCTTTGTTAACCCCAGTATTCTAATGTATCCAATCCTCACACCTTTTCATTTGGTTAACCATAAGTTTCTTTAATGAATCTGTGATTGCCTTTCTTCGTGGAAATATCTTCACGGGTATCAATTTTTAGGTAACACCTATAAGTGATACCATAGGATACGTGTCTTTCGCTTTCTGAGTTACTTCAAGTTGTGTGAGTACCTGTAGACTCATCTGTGGTGCTGCAAACGATGTTGTTTCCGTTTTTCCCTTGGCTAATATTCCATCTGTACATGTACCAGTTCTTCTTTGGCCATTCATCTTTTGAAGGACTTTTTGGTTGTTTTCATGTCTTGTCTATTGTAATACTGCTACAGTGCACTATTGCCTGCCTGTGTCATTCAATTCTGTCTTCCTAGATCACAGGCCCAGGATTGGGCCCGCTGAATCATATGGTAGCTCAAAATTTACCTTTTAAAGACACCTTTTTCTGTTTTTATTAGTGGCTGTTACCAGTTTACATCCCACTTAAAGTTGAGAGTATGCATTTCTCCACAACCCCTTCGGCATTTATTGTTTGTAGTTTTTTCGCTGATGGTCATTCTCCCTGGAATGCGCTGATACCTTTTTGTGGTTGAATTTGCGTGCGTCTAACAATTCCTTATATTGAGATATTAGCCATATGCTTTTTCTTTCTTTTTAAAGAGTACAACTTACATATTCAAATTGTTTTCATGTAGTATGTGCCACATTTTGAATTTTTTGGGCGATTACCTCCCTCAAGACATTAAAACAAACAAAAAAAGGCATTTAGACGGCAGGTGTCATTTGCCGCCCCGCAGTTCTTGTGAATATGAAGTGAGCATTAGCACAGCTTTTAAAGCTGCTGTTGTGGGGAACAGCCACAGGGCGGTAGCATTTCTACATTACACACTCTGGTTACTAGGGAAAGAGAATCTTCCTGAAAGGTGTGTTTCTCGGTTTTACATTAGAGTGGAATGTGCCCGGATAAACCTCCAAAAGCTTATGTCTCCTTCCTTATGTTTGTTGATAAAATTTAATTTATATTTTTTCTCAGAGTAATATTCCATTGTGTATATGGACCACTTCTTCTTTGTGCATTCATCTGTTGATGGACATTTTGGTTGCTTCCAAGTCTTGGCTGTGGTAAATTTTGCTGCAAGGCAGGATTGCTAGCCTGTGTCTTTTTGATTCTCGTCTTCTCAGGTGATAGGCCCAGCAGTGGGCCTGCTGGATTGAATCGTAGCTCAGTGTTTACCTTGTGAAGGCTCCTCCATTCTGTTTTCATTGATGGCTCTTACCAGTTTACATCCCACTTAGAGCTGAGGGTACGCAATTCTCCACAACCCCTTTGGCATTTATTGTTTGCAGAATTTTTGCTGATGGTCATTCGGATACATTTTTGTAGGCTGAATTTGCATGTCTTTAATAATTCCTAATGTTGAGCGTTCTGCCACGCCTTTTTTGTTGTTGTTGTTTAAAAACAAAAGAAAAAAAGTGTGAGTAAAATATACCTTTTGAAATTGTCGTGTTGAAATGTTGCCCTGTTTTGAATTTCTTGGTCTATTTTCGGTCCCAGGATTTTATTTTGATGGCAGGTGTCATTTACGGGTCTGCAATTATTGTGAATATTAAGTGACCATTATCCCTGGGTTAACAGCTGCTGTTGCAGGATACGGTCATAAGGCTGCAGCATTTCTCCATGCCCAAATCTGGTTACTAGCGCAACAGAGCCTTCCTGGAAGTCCTGTTCCTAGGTTGTAAATTAGAATGGAATGTGCCAGGAAAAACCCCCATACGTTTGTCTCATTACGTCTTGTCCGTTTTTTTAAATTTAAATTTTATTTGTTATCACAGCCAATTTGATTACAATGTTTTGTTTGTTCTAGGTGTGCAAGATGTGGTTTTCTTACACATATACATATATCTATTCATCTTCGGATCCCTACCCAATGGAGGTTATGACACAGTGTTGAGTAGTCTTCTCTTGGAATTCCGTAGGTCTTTGGTGATTATGTATTTCACCTGTGTTTGTATATCTCTGTTAACCCCAATATCCTAATGTAGCCAATCTTCACAACTTTCCAATTGGTTATCCAAAAGTTTGTTTAAGAAATCTGTGATTGCCTTTCTCTGTGGAAATACCTTCATTGGTATCAATTTTTAGGTAACACCTATAATTGATACAATAGGCTATGTGTCTTTCGCCTTCTGACTTACTGCAAGTTGTGTGATTACCTCCAGACTCATCTATGGTTCCGCAAACTGCATTGTTTCATTTTTTTTTCGTGACTCCTATTCCATGTGTACCCATACCAGTTCTTCTGTGTCCATTCGTCTCTTGATGGACTTTTTGTTTTTTTCCATGTCTTGGCTATTTTAATACTGCCGAAGTGCAGTTTTGCCTGCCTGTGTCTTTATATTTCTGTCTCCCTAGGTTATAGGCCAAGGAGTGGGCTTGCAGGGTCATATGGTATCTCAATGTTTACCTTTTAAAGGCAGCTCCATTCTGTTTTCATTAGTGGCACTTAGCAGTTTACGAGCCACTTAAAGTTGAGGGTATGAATTTCGCCACAACCCCTTCAGGATTTATTGTTTGTATTTTTTTGCTGATGGTCATTCTGACCGGTGTGAGCTGATACCTTTTTGTGGCTGGATTTGCATATGTCTTATAATTCCTTATATTGAGCTTATAGCCATGTACTTTTTTGTTGTTTTTTAAAGAGTGAGTACAGCTTACCTATTCAAATGGTTTCTTGAAGTATGTGCCATATTTTGAATTCTTTTGGCCATTACCTCCCTCAACACATTTTGTTGGCAGGTGTCATTTATAGCCCTGCAGTCCTTGGGGATATGAAGTGTCCTTTAGCACAGGTTTTAAAACTGCTGTTGCGGCAAAGGGCCACAGGGCGGCAGGATTTCTACCTTCCCCACTGGTTACGAGGGAAAAAGTACCTGCCTGGATGTAGTGTTCCTTGGTTGTAAATTCGAGTGGATTGTGCACGGATACACCTCCAAAGCTTATGTCTCCTTAACTTAGGTTTGTTTTTTATATTTAATTTATATTTTTTATCGGAGTAATATTCCTTTGTGTACGTGGACCACTTCTTCTTTGTGCATTCATCTGTTGATGGAAATTTTGGTTGTTCCAAGTCTTGGCTAGGGTAAATAGTGCTGCAGTGTACGATTGTCAACCTGTTTCTTTTGATTCTGGTCTTCTCAGGTGATAGGGCCCGTAATGGGCCTACCAGATCATATGGTGGCTCAATTTTTACCTTTAAACCCACCTCCTTTCTGTTCTCACTATTGGCTGTTCCCAGTTGACATCCCACCAGCAGCTAGAGGGCACACAGGTCTCTAAAACCCCTTGAGTATTTATTGTTTAGAGATTTTCGCTTATGACCATTCTGACTGTTGTCAGGTAAAAGTTTTAGTAGGTTGCATTTGCATATCTTTATAAATTCCTGACGTTGAGCTTTTTCCATGGCCTTTATGGTTAAACAAACAAACAAAAAATAGAACGAAAAAAATATGTAAGTTAAATATGCCTCTTGAAATTGTCTTCTTGAAAGGTTGCCCTCTTTTGAATTTTTTCGTCGATATTTGAACCCAGGATATTTTTTGAGGGCCGGTGTCATTGACAGAGCTGCAATTCTTGTGAATATTAAGTGACCCTTAGCACTGTGTTTAAATCTGCTTTTGCAGGAGACGGTCACAAGGCTGTGGCAGTTCTCCATTCCCAAATCTGGTTAACTAGGGCCAAAGAGCCTTCCTGGGTGTAACGTTCCAACTTGTAAATTAGAATGGAATGTGTCAGCAAAAACCTCCATAAGTTTATGTCTCATTACTTCTTGTTGGCTTTCTTAATTTAATTTTTATTTGTTATCACAGCAAATTTGATTACAATGTTTTGTTTCTGCTAGGTGTGCAAGGTGTCATTGTTTTACACATATACATATATCTATTCATCTTCGGATCCATTTCCCATGTGGGTTATGACACAATGTTGAGTAGTCTTCTCTCGGTGTTCCGTAGGTCTTTGGTGCTTATATATTTCCCATGTGTTGGTATATCTCTGTTTATCCCAATATCCTAATTTATCCGATCCTCACACCTTTCCATTTGGTTAACCATGCGTTTGTTGATTGAATGTATGATTGCCTTTCTCTCTGAAAAATCTTCATTGGTATCCGTTTTTAGGTAACACCAATAAGTGATATCATAGGATATGTGTCCTTCGCTTTCTGACTTACTTCAAGTTGTGATTACCTCTGGACTCATCTATGGTGCTGCAGCCGGCATTGTTCCATTTTTTTCCTGGGCTAATATTGCACCAGTACATATACCAGTTCTTCTTTTCCATTCATCTGTTGATGGAGTTTTTGCTAGCTTCCATGTCTTGGCTATTGCAATAATGCTGCAGTGCAGTTTTGCCTGCCTGTGTCTTTCTAATTCTGTCTTCTTAGGTCATATGCCCAGGAGTGTGCCTGCTGAATCCTATGGTACCTCGATGTGTACCTCTTAAAGGCACCTCCATTCGGTTTACATGATTTTCTCTTACCAGTTTAGTCCCACCCAAAGATGAGGGTACGCATTTCTCCGCAGCCCCTTCAGCATTTATGGCTTGCAGAACTTTTGATGATGGTCATTCTGACCCATGTGAGCTGATACCTTTTTGTGGCTGGATTTGCATATGTCTTATAATTCCTTATATTGAGCTTATAGGCATGTACTTATACTTTTTGTTTTTTAAAGAGTGAGTCCAGCTTACCTATTCAAATGATTTGTTGAAGTAGGTGCCATATTTTGAATATTTTGGCCATTACCTCCCTCAACCCATTGTGTTGGCAGGTGTCATTTATAGCCCTGCAGTCCTTTTGAATATGAAGTGACCTTTAGCATAGCTTTTAAAGCTGCTGTTGCGGCACACGGCCACAGGGCGGCAGCATATCTACATTCCCCCCTCTGGTTACCAGGGAAACAGTACCTTTATGAAGTAGTGTTCCTTGGTTGTAAATTCGAGTGGATTGTGCACGGATACACCCCCAAAGCTTATGTCTCCTTCCTTAGGTTTGTTTTTTATATTTAATTTATATTTTTTAATCGGAATAATATTCCTGTGTGTACATGGACTGCTTCTTCCTTGTGGATTCATCTGCTGATGGACATTTTGGTTGTTCCAAGTCTTGGCTAGGGGAAATAGTGCTGCAGTGTAGGATTGTCAGCCTGTGTCTTTTGATTCTGGTCTTCTCAGGTGATAGGGCCCGTAATGGGCCCACCAGATCATATGGGAGCTCAATTTTTACCTTTAAACGCACCTCCTTTCTTTTCTCACTACTGCCTGTTACCATTTGACATCCCACCAGCAGCTAGAGGGTACTCAGTTCTCTAAAACCCCTTGATTATTTATTGTTTAGAGATTTTTTGCTGATGATCATTCTGACTGTGGTCTGGTAAAAGTTTTTGTAGATTGGATTTGCGTGTCTTTATTAGTTCCTGATGGTGAGCTTTTCCCATGGTCTTTTTTGTTAAACAAAAAAAAAAGAAAAGAGAAAATGTGAGTTAAGTATACCTCTTGAAATTGTCTTCTTGAAACCTTGCCCTCTCTTGAATTTTTTGGTCGATTTTCGACGCCAGGATTTTTTTTGAGGGCGTGTGTCACTTACAGGCTTGCAATTGTTGTTACTATTTAGTGACCATTACACTGGGTTGAAAGCTGCTGTTGTGGGAAACGGCCACACGGCAGCAGCGTTTCTCCATTCCCAAACTGGATTACTAGGGCAGCAGAGCTTTCCTGGAGGTCGTGTTCCTAGGTTGTAAATTCGAATGGAATGGGCAAGGAAAAAACCCCATCAATTTATGTCTGAGTACATCTTCTTTGTTGTTTTAATTTTTTTAATCAGGGTAATGATTAGAATATTATTTATTCTAGGTGTACACAATCTAGTTCATTTGAACATTATATATATATATATATTTATGTATAGGTCCTCTTCCCATATAAATTAATACAGAGTGTTCAGAACCTTCCTGGAAGTAGGGTTCCTAGGTTGTAAAGTAGAATGGAATGTGCCAGTTAAAACCCCCATAAGTTTGTCTCATTACTTCTTGTTCATTTTTTTACTTTAATGTTTAGTTGTAGTTTTTGTAACAACAGATCTGATTACAATGTTTCATTTGTTCTAGGTGTGGAAGATGTGGTTCTTTTATACATATATCTATTTATCTTCGGATCCATTTCCCCTGTGGGTTATGACACAATGTTGAGTAGTCTTCTCTTGGAATTCCGTAGGTCTTTGGCGATTATATATTTCACATGTGTTTGTATATCTTTGTTAACCCCAGTATTCTAATGTATCCAATCCTCACACCTTTTCATTTGGTTAACCATAAGTTTCTTTAATGAATCTGTGATTGCCTTTCTTCGTGGAAATATCTTCACGGGTATCAATTTTTAGGTAACACCTATAAGTGATACCATAGGATACGTGTCTTTCGCTTTCTGAGTTACTTCAAGTTGTGTGAGTACCTGTAGACTCATCTGTGGTGCTGCAAACGATGTTGTTTCCGTTTTTCCCTTGGCTAATATTCCATCTGTACATGTACCAGTTCTTCTTTGGCCATTCATCTTTTGAAGGACTTTTTGGTTGTTTTCATGTCTTGTCTATTGTAATACTGCTACAGTGCACTATTGCCTGCCTGTGTCATTCAATTCTGTCTTCCTAGATCACAGGCCCAGGATTGGGCCCGCTGAATCATATGGTAGCTCAAAATTTACCTTTTAAAGACACCTTTTTCTGTTTTTATTAGTGGCTGTTACCAGTTTACATCCCACTTAAAGTTGAGAGTATGCATTTCTCCACAACCCCTTCGGCATTTATTGTTTGTAGTTTTTTCGCTGATGGTCATTCTCCCTGGAATGCGCTGATACCTTTTTGTGGTTGAATTTGCGTGCGTCTAACAATTCCTTATATTGAGATATTAGCCATATGCTTTTTCTTTCTTTTTAAAGAGTAAAACTTACATATTCAAATTGTTTTCATGTAGTATGTGCCACATTTTGAATTTTTTGGGCGATTACCTCCCTCAAGACATTAAAACAAACAAAAAAAGGCATTTAGACGGCAGGTGTCATTTGCCGCCCCGCAGTTCTTGTGAATATGAAGTGAGCATTAGCACAGCTTTTAAAGCTGCTGTTGTGGGGAACAGCCACAGGGCGGTAGCATTTCTACATTACACACTCTGGTTACTAGGGAAAGAGAATCTTCCTGAAAGGTGTGTTTCTCGGTTTTACATTAGAGTGGAATGTGCCCGGATAAACCTCCAAAAGCTTATGTCTCCTTCCTTATGTTTGTTGATAAAATTTAATTTATATTTTTTCTCAGAGTAATATTCCATTGTGTATATGGACCACTTCTTCTTTGTGCATTCATCTGTTGATGGACATTTTGGTTGCTTCCAAGTCTTGGCTGTGGTAAATTTTGCTGCAAGGCAGGATTGCTAGCCTGTGTCTTTTTGATTCTCGTCTTCTCAGGTGATAGGCCCAGCAGTGGGCCTGCTGGATTGAATCGTAGCTCAGTGTTTACCTTGTGAAGGCTCCTCCATTCTGTTTTCATTGATGGCTCTTACCAGTTTACATCCCACTTAGAGCTGAGGGTACGCAATTCTCCACAACCCCTTTGGCATTTATTGTTTGCAGAATTTTTGCTGATGGTCATTCGGATACATTTTTGTAGGCTGAATTTGCATGTCTTTAATAATTCCTAATGTTGAGCGTTCTGCCACGCCTTTTTTGTTGTTGTTGTTTAAAAACAAAAGAAAAAAAGTGTGAGTAAAATATACCTTTTGAAATTGTCGTGTTGAAATGTTGCCCTGTTTTGAATTTCTTGGTCTATTTTCGGTCCCAGGATTTTATTTTGATGGCAGGTGTCATTTACGGGTCTGCAATTATTGTGAATATTAAGTGACCATTATCCCTGGGTTAACAGCTGCTGTTGCAGGATACGGTCATAAGGCTGCAGCATTTCTCCATGCCCAAATCTGGTTACTAGCGCAACAGAGCCTTCCTGGAAGTCCTGTTCCTAGGTTGTAAATTAGAATGGAATGTGCCAGGAAAAACCCCCATACGTTTGTCTCATTACGTCTTGTCCGTTTTTTTAAATTTAAATTTTATTTGTTATCACAGCCAATTTGATTACAATGTTTTGTTTGTTCTAGGTGTGCAAGATGTGGTTTTCTTACACATATACATATATCTATTCATCTTCGGATCCCTACCCAATGGAGGTTATGACACAGTGTTGAGTAGTCTTCTCTTGGAATTCCGTAGGTCTTTGGTGATTATGTATTTCACCTGTGTTTGTATATCTCTGTTAACCCCAATATCCTAATGTAGCCAATCTTCACAACTTTCCAATTGGTTATCCAAAAGTTTGTTTAAGAAATCTGTGATTGCCTTTCTCTGTGGAAATACCTTCATTGGTATCAATTTTTAGGTAACACCTATAATTGATACAATAGGCTATGTGTCTTTCGCCTTCTGACTTACTGCAAGTTGTGTGATTACCTCCAGACTCATCTATGGTTCCGCAAACTGCATTGTTTCATTTTTTTTTCGTGACTCCTATTCCATGTGTACCCATACCAGTTCTTCTGTGTCCATTCGTCTCTTGATGGACTTTTTGTTTTTTTCCATGTCTTGGCTATTTTAATACTGCCGAAGTGCAGTTTTGCCTGCCTGTGTCTTTATATTTCTGTCTCCCTAGGTTATAGGCCAAGGAGTGGGCTTGCAGGGTCATATGGTATCTCAATGTTTACCTTTTAAAGGCAGCTCCATTCTGTTTTCATTAGTGGCACTTAGCAGTTTACGAGCCACTTAAAGTTGAGGGTATGAATTTCGCCACAACCCCTTCAGGATTTATTGTTTGTATTTTTTTGCTGATGGTCATTCTGACCGGTGTGAGCTGATACCTTTTTGTGGCTGGATTTGCATATGTCTTATAATTCCTTATATTGAGCTTATAGCCATGTACTTTTTTGTTGTTTTTTAAAGAGTGAGTACAGCTTACCTATTCAAATGGTTTCTTGAAGTATGTGCCATATTTTGAATTCTTTTGGCCATTACCTCCCTCAACACATTTTGTTGGCAGGTGTCATTTATAGCCCTGCAGTCCTTGGGGATATGAAGTGTCCTTTAGCACAGGTTTTAAAACTGCTGTTGCGGCAAAGGGCCACAGGGCGGCAGGATTTCTACCTTCCCCACTGGTTACGAGGGAAAAAGTACCTGCCTGGAAGTAGTGTTCCTTGGTTGTAAATTCGAGTGGATTGTGCACGGATACACCTCCAAAGCTTATGTCTCCTTAACTTAGGTTTGTTTTTTATATTTAATTTATATTTTTTATCGGAGTAATATTCGTTTGTGTACGTGGACCACTTCTTCTTTGTGCATTCATCTGTTGATGGAAATTTTGGTTGTTCCAAGTCTTGGCTAGGGGAAATAGTGCTGCAGTGTACGATTGTCAACCTGTTTCTTTTGATTCTGGTCTTCTCAGGTGATAGGGCCCGTAATGGGCCTACCAGATCATATGGTGGCTCAATTTTTACCTTTAAACCCACCTCCTTTCTGTTCTCACTATTGGCTGTTCCCAGTTGACATCCCACCAGCAGCTAGAGGGCACACAGGTCTCTAAAACCCCTTGAGTATTTATTGTTTAGAGATTTTCGCTTATGATCATTCTGACTGTTGTCAGGTAAAAGTTTTTGTAGATTGCATTTGCATATCTTTATTAATTCCTGACGTTGAGCCTTTTCCATGGCCTTTATGGTTAAACAAACAAACAAAAAATAGAACGAAAAAAATATGTAAGTTAAATATGCCTCTTGAAATTGTCTTCTTGAAAGGTTGCCCTCTTTTGAATTTTTTCGTCGATATTTGAACCCAGGATATTTTTTGCGGGCCGGTGTCATTGACAGAGCTGCAATTCTTGTGAATATTAAGTGACCCTTAGCACCGTGTTTAAATCTGCTTTTGCAGGAGACGGTCACAAGGCTGCGGCAGTTCTCCATTCCCAAATCTGGTTAACTAGGGCCAAAGAGCCTTCCTGGGTGTAACGTTCCAACTTGTAAATTAGAATGGAATGTGCCAGCAAAAACCTCCATAAGTTTATGTCTCATTACTTCTTGTTGGCTTTCTTAATTTAATTTTTATTTGTTATCACAGCAAATTTGATTACAATGTTTTGTTTCTGCTAGGTGTGCAAGGTGTCATTGTTTTACACATATACATATATCTATTCATCTTCGGATCCATTTCCCATGCGGGTTATGACACAATGTTGAGTAGTCTTCTCTCGGTGTTCCGTAGGTCTTTGGTGCTTATATATTTCCCATGTGTTGGTATATCTCTGTTTATCCCAATATCCTAATTTATCCGATCCTCACACCTTTCCATTTGGTTAACCATGCGTTTGTTGATTGAATGTATGATTGCCTTTCTCTCTGAAAAATCTTCACTGGTATCCGTTTTTAGGTAACACCAATAAGTGATATCATAGGATATGTGTCCTTCGCTTTCTGACTTACTTCAAGTTGTGATTACCTCTGGACTCATCTATGGTGCTGCAGCCGGCATTGTTCCATTTTTTTCCTGGGCTAATATTGCACCAGTACGTATACCAGTTCTTCTTTTCCATTCATCTGTTGATGGAGTTTTTGCTAGCTTCCATGTCTTGGCTATTGCAATAATGCTGCAGTGCAGTTTTGCCTGCCTGTGTCTTTCTAATTCTGTCTTCTTAGGTCATATGCCCAGGAGTGTGCCTGCTGAATCCTATGGTACCTCGATGTGTACCTCTTAAAGGCACCTCCATTCGGTTTACATGATTTTCTCTTACCAGTTTAGTCCCACCCAAAGATGAGGGTA
The DNA here is from genome assembly GCF_028023285.1 of Balaenoptera ricei. Taxonomy (NCBI): domain Eukaryota; kingdom Metazoa; phylum Chordata; class Mammalia; order Artiodactyla; family Balaenopteridae; genus Balaenoptera; species Balaenoptera ricei. The sequence continues at coordinate 45,516 of NW_026777750.1, forward strand.
CGCATTTCTCCGCAGCCCCTTCAGCATTTATGGCTTGCAGAATTTTTGATGATGGTCATTCTGACCCATGTGAGCTGATACCTTTTTGTGGCTGGATTTGCATATGTCTTATAATTCCTTATATTGAGCTTATAGGCATGTACTTATACTTTTTGTTTTTTAAAGAGTGAGTCCAGCTTACCTATTCAAATGATTTGTTGAAGTAGGTGCCATATTTTGAATATTTTGGCCATTACCTCCCTCAACCCATTGTGTTGGCAGGTGTCATTTATAGCCCTGCAGTCCTTTTGAATATGAAGTGACCTTTAGCATAGCTTTTAAAGCTGCTGTTGCGGCACACGGCCACAGGGCGGCAGCATTTCTACATTCCCCACTCTGGTTACTAGGGAAACAGTACCTTTATGAAGTAGTGTTCCTTGGTTGTAAATTCGAGTGGATTGTGCACGGATACACCCCCAAAGCTTATGTCTCCTTCCTTAGGTTTGTTTTTTATATTTAATTTATATTTTTTAATCGGAATAATATTCCTGTGTGTACATGGACCGCTTCTTCCTTGTGGATTCATCTGCTGATGGACATTTTGGTTGTTCCAAGTCTTGGCTAGGGGAAATAGTGCTGCAGTGTAGGATTGTCAGCCTGTGTCTTTTGATTCTGGTCTTCTCAGGTGATAGGGCCCGTAATGGGCCCACCAGATCATATGGGAGCTCAATTTTTACCTTTAAACGCACCTCCTTTCTTTTCTCACTACTGACTGTTACCATTTGACATCCCACCAGCAGCTAGAGGGTACTCAGTTCTCTAAAACCCCTTGATTATTTATTGTTTAGAGATTTTTTGCTGATGATCATTCTGACTGTGGTCTGGTAAAAGTTTTTGTAGATTGGATTTGCGTGTCTTTATTAGTTCCTGATGGTGAGCTTTTCCCATGGTCTTTTTTGTTAAACAAAAAAAAAAAAAATGAAAAGAGAAAATGTGAGTTAAGTATACCTCTTGAAATTGTCTTCTTGAAACCTTGCCCTCTCTTGAATTTTTTGGTCGATTTTCGACGCCAGGATTTTTTTTGAGGGCGTGTGTCACTTACAGGCTTGCAATTGTTGTTACTATTTAGTGACCATTACACTGGGTTGAAAGCTGCTGTTGTGGGAAACGGCCACACGGCAGCAGCGTTTCTCCATTCCCAAACTGGATTACTAGGGCAGCAGAGCTTTCCTGGAGGTCGTGTTCCTAGGTTGTAAATTCGAATGGAATGGGCAAGGAAAAAACCCCATCAATTTATGTCTGAGTACATCTTCTTTGTTGTTTTAATTTTTTTAATCAGGGTAATGATTAGAATATTATTTATTCTAGGTGTACACAATCTAGTTCATTTGAACATTATATATATATATATATTTATGTATAGGTCCTCTTCCCATATAAATTAATACAGAGTGTTCAGAACCTTCCTGGAAGTAGGGTTCCTAGGTTGTAAAGTAGAATGGAATGTGCCAGTTAAAACCCCCATAAGTTTGTCTCATTACTTCTTGTTCATTTTTTTACTTTAATGTTTAGTTGTAGTTTTTGTAACAACAGATCTGATTACAATGTTTCATTTGTTCTAGGTGTGGAAGATGTGGTTCTTTTATACATATATCTATTTATCTTCGGATCCATTTCCCCTGTGGGTTATGACACAATGTTGAGTAGTCTTCTCTTGGAATTCCGTAGGTCTTTGGCGATTATATATTTCACATGTGTTTGTATATCTTTGTTAACCCCAGTATTCTAATGTATCCAATCCTCACACCTTTTCATTTGGTTAACCATAAGTTTCTTTAATGAATCTGTGATTGCCTTTCTTCGTGGAAATATCTTCACGGGTATCAATTTTTAGGTAACACCTATAAGTGATACCATAGGATACGTGTCTTTCGCTTTCTGAGTTACTTCAAGTTGTGTGAGTACCTGTAGACTCATCTGTGGTGCTGCAAACGATGTTGTTTCCGTTTTTCCCTTGGCTAATATTCCATCTGTACATGTACCAGTTCGTCTTTGGCCATTCATCTTTTGAAGGACTTTTTGGTTGTTTTCATGTCTTGTCTATTGTAATACTGCTACAGTGCACTATTGCCTGCCTGTGTCATTCAATTCTGTCTTCCTAGATCACAGGCCCAGGATTGGGCCCGCTGAATCATATGGTAGCTCAAAATTTACCTTTTAAAGACACCTTTTTCTGTTTTTATTAGTGGCTGTTACCAGTTTACATCCCACTTAAAGTTGAGAGTATGCATTTCTCCACAACCCCTTCGGCATTTATTGTTTGTAGTTTTTTCGCTGATGGTCATTCTCCCTGGAATGCGCTGATACCTTTTTGTGGTTGAATTTGCGTGCGTCTAACAATTCCTTATATTGAGATATTAGCCATATGCTTTTTCTTTCTTTTTAAAGAGTAAAACTTACATATTCAAATTGTTTTCATGTAGTATGTGCCACATTTTGAATTTTTTGGGCGATTACCTCCCTCAAGACATTAAAACAAACAAAAAAAGGCATTTAGACGGCAGGTGTCATTTGCCGCCCCGCAGTTCTTGTGAATATGAAGTGAGCATTAGCACAGCTTTTAAAGCTGCTGTTGTGGGGAACAGCCACAGGGCGGTAGCATTTCTACATTACACACTCTGGTTACTAGGGAAAGAGAATCTTCCTGAAAGGTGTGTTTCTCGGTTTTACATTAGAGTGGAATGTGCCCGGATAAACCTCCAAAAGCTTATGTCTCCTTCCTTATGTTTGTTGATAAAATTTAATTTATATTTTTTCTCAGAGTAATATTCCATTGTGTATATGGACCACTTCTTCTTTGTGCATTCATCTGTTGATGGACATTTTGGTTGCTTCCAAGTCTTGGCTGTGGTAAATTTTGCTGCAAGGCAGGATTGCTAGCCTGTGTCTTTTTGATTCTCGTCTTCTCAGGTGATAGGCCCAGCAGTGGGCCTGCTGGATTGAATCGTAGCTCAGTGTTTACCTTGTGAAGGCTCCTCCATTCTGTTTTCATTGATGGCTCTTACCAGTTTACATCCCACTTAGAGCTGAGGGTACGCAATTCTCCACAACCCCTTTGGCATTTATTGTTTGCAGAATTTTTGCTGATGGTCATTCGGATACATTTTTGTAGGCTGAATTTGCATGTCTTTAATAATTCCTAATGTTGAGCGTTCTGCCACGCCTTTTTTGTTGTTGTTGTTTAAAAACAAAAGAAAAAAAGTGTGAGTAAAATATACCTTTTGAAATTGTCGTGTTGAAATGTTGCCCTGTTTTGAATTTCTTGGTCTATTTTCGGTCCCAGGATTTTATTTTGATGGCAGGTGTCATTTACGGGTCTGCAATTATTGTGAATATTAAGTGACCATTATCCCTGGGTTAACAGCTGCTGTTGCAGGATACGGTCATAAGGCTGCAGCATTTCTCCATGCCCAAATCTGGTTACTAGCGCAACAGAGCCTTCCTGGAAGTCCTGTTCCTAGGTTGTAAATTAGAATGGAATGTGCCAGGAAAAACCCCCATACGTTTGTCTCATTACGTCTTGTCCGTTTTTTTAAATTTAAATTTTATTTGTTATCACAGCCAATTTGATTACAATGTTTTGTTTGTTCTAGGTGTGCAAGATGTGGTTTTCTTACACATATACATATATCTATTCATCTTCGGATCCCTACCCAATGGAGGTTATGACACAGTGTTGAGTAGTCTTCTCTTGGAATTCCGTAGGTCTTTGGTGATTATGTATTTCACCTGTGTTTGTATATCTCTGTTAACCCCAATATCCTAATGTAGCCAATCTTCACAACTTTCCAATTGGTTATCCAAAAGTTTGTTTAAGAAATCTGTGATTGCCTTTCTCTGTGGAAATACCTTCATTGGTATCAATTTTTAGGTAACACCTATAATTGATACAATAGGCTATGTGTCTTTCGCCTTCTGACTTACTGCAAGTTGTGTGATTACCTCCAGACTCATCTATGGTTCCGCAAACTGCATTGTTTCATTTTTTTTTCGTGACTCCTATTCCATGTGTACCCATACCAGTTCTTCTGTGTCCATTCGTCTCTTGATGGACTTTTTGTTTTTTTCCATGTCTTGGCTATTTTAATACTGCCGAAGTGCAGTTTTGCCTGCCTGTGTCTTTATATTTCTGTCTCCCTAGGTTATAGGCCAAGGAGTGGGCTTGCAGGGTCATATGGTATCTCAATGTTTACCTTTTAAAGGCAGCTCCATTCTGTTTTCATTAGTGGCACTTAGCAGTTTACGAGCCACTTAAAGTTGAGGGTATGAATTTCGCCACAACCCCTTCAGGATTTATTGTTTGTATTTTTTTGCTGATGGTCATTCTGACCGGTGTGAGCTGATACCTTTTTGTGGCTGGATTTGCATATGTCTTATAATTCCTTATATTGAGCTTATAGCCATGTACTTTTTTGTTGTTTTTTAAAGAGTGAGTACAGCTTACCTATTCAAATGGTTTCTTGAAGTATGTGCCATATTTTGAATTCTTTTGGCCATTACCTCCCTCAACACATTTTGTTGGCAGGTGTCATTTATAGCCCTGCAGTCCTTGGGGATATGAAGTGTCCTTTAGCACAGGTTTTAAAACTGCTGTTGCGGCAAAGGGCCACAGGGCGGCAGGATTTCTACCTTCCCCACTGGTTACGAGGGAAAAAGTACCTGCCTGGAAGTAGTGTTCCTTGGTTGTAAATTCGAGTGGATTGTGCACGGATACACCTCCAAAGCTTATGTCTCCTTAACTTAGGTTTGTTTTTTATATTTAATTTATATTTTTTATCGGAGTAATATTCGTTTGTGTACGTGGACCACTTCTTCTTTGTGCATTCATCTGTTGATGGAAATTTTGGTTGTTCCAAGTCTTGGCTAGGGGAAATAGTGCTGCAGTGTACGATTGTCAACCTGTTTCTTTTGATTCTGGTCTTCTCAGGTGATAGGGCCCGTAATGGGCCTACCAGATCATATGGTGGCTCAATTTTTACCTTTAAACCCACCTCCTTTCTGTTCTCACTATTGGCTGTTCCCAGTTGACATCCCACCAGCAGCTAGAGGGCACACAGGTCTCTAAAACCCCTTGAGTATTTATTGTTTAGAGATTTTCGCTTATGATCATTCTGACTGTTGTCAGGTAAAAGTTTTTGTAGATTGCATTTGCATATCTTTATTAATTCCTGACGTTGAGCCTTTTCCATGGCCTTTATGGTTAAACAAACAAACAAAAAATAGAACGAAAAAAATATGTAAGTTAAATATGCCTCTTGAAATTGTCTTCTTGAAAGGTTGCCCTCTTTTGAATTTTTTCGTCGATATTTGAACCCAGGATATTTTTTGCGGGCCGGTGTCATTGACAGAGCTGCAATTCTTGTGAATATTAAGTGACCCTTAGCACCGTGTTTAAATCTGCTTTTGCAGGAGACGGTCACAAGGCTGCGGCAGTTCTCCATTCCCAAATCTGGTTAACTAGGGCCAAAGAGCCTTCCTGGGTGTAACGTTCCAACTTGTAAATTAGAATGGAATGTGCCAGCAAAAACCTCCATAAGTTTATGTCTCATTACTTCTTGTTGGCTTTCTTAATTTAATTTTTATTTGTTATCACAGCAAATTTGATTACAATGTTTTGTTTCTGCTAGGTGTGCAAGGTGTCATTGTTTTACACATATACATATATCTATTCATCTTCGGATCCATTTCCCATGCGGGTTATGACACAATGTTGAGTAGTCTTCTCTCGGTGTTCCGTAGGTCTTTGGTGCTTATATATTTCCCATGTGTTGGTATATCTCTGTTTATCCCAATATCCTAATTTATCCGATCCTCACACCTTTCCATTTGGTTAACCATGCGTTTGTTGATTGAATGTATGATTGCCTTTCTCTCTGAAAAATCTTCACTGGTATCCGTTTTTAGGTAACACCAATAAGTGATATCATAGGATATGTGTCCTTCGCTTTCTGACTTACTTCAAGTTGTGATTACCTCTGGACTCATCTATGGTGCTGCAGCCGGCATTGTTCCATTTTTTTCCTGGGCTAATATTGCACCAGTACGTATACCAGTTCTTCTTTTCCATTCATCTGTTGATGGAGTTTTTGCTAGCTTCCATGTCTTGGCTATTGCAATAATGCTGCAGTGCAGTTTTGCCTGCCTGTGTCTTTCTAATTCTGTCTTCTTAGGTCATATGCCCAGGAGTGTGCCTGCTGAATCCTATGGTACCTCGATGTGTACCTCTTAAAGGCACCTCCATTCGGTTTACATGATTTTCTCTTACCAGTTTAGTCCCACCCAAAGATGAGGGTACGCATTTCTCCGCAGCCCCTTCAGCATTTATGGCTTGCAGAATTTTTGATGATGGTCATTCTGACCCATGTGAGCTGATACCTTTTTGTGGCTGGATTTGCATATGTCTTATAATTCCTTATATTGAGCTTATAGGCATGTACTTATACTTTTTGTTTTTTAAAGAGTGAGTCCAGCTTACCTATTCAAATGATTTGTTGAAGTAGGTGCCATATTTTGAATATTTTGGCCATTACCTCCCTCAACCCATTGTGTTGGCAGGTGTCATTTATAGCCCTGCAGTCCTTTTGAATATGAAGTGACCTTTAGCATAGCTTTTAAAGCTGCTGTTGCGGCACACGGCCACAGGGCGGCAGCATTTCTACATTCCCCACTCTGGTTACTAGGGAAACAGTACCTTTATGAAGTAGTGTTCCTTGGTTGTAAATTCGAGTGGATTGTGCACGGATACACCCCCAAAGCTTATGTCTCCTTCCTTAGGTTTGTTTTTTATATTTAATTTATATTTTTTAATCGGAATAATATTCCTGTGTGTACATGGACCGCTTCTTCCTTGTGGATTCATCTGCTGATGGACATTTTGGTTGTTCCAAGTCTTGGCTAGGGGAAATAGTGCTGCAGTGTAGGATTGTCAGCCTGTGTCTTTTGATTCTGGTCTTCTCAGGTGATAGGGCCCGTAATGGGCCCACCAGATCATATGGGAGCTCAATTTTTACCTTTAAACGCACCTCCTTTCTTTTCTCACTACTGACTGTTACCATTTGACATCCCACCAGCAGCTAGAGGGTACTCAGTTCTCTAAAACCCCTTGATTATTTATTGTTTAGAGATTTTTTGCTGATGATCATTCTGACTGTGGTCTGGTAAAAGTTTTTGTAGATTGGATTTGCGTGTCTTTATTAGTTCCTGATGGTGAGCTTTTCCCATGGTCTTTTTTGTTAAACAAAAAAAAAAAAAATGAAAAGAGAAAATGTGAGTTAAGTATACCTCTTGAAATTGTCTTCTTGAAACCTTGCCCTCTCTTGAATTTTTTGGTCGATTTTCGACGCCAGGATTTTTTTTGAGGGCGTGTGTCACTTACAGGCTTGCAATTGTTGTTACTATTTAGTGACCATTACACTGGGTTGAAAGCTGCTGTTGTGGGAAACGGCCACACGGCAGCAGCGTTTCTCCATTCCCAAACTGGATTACTAGGGCAGCAGAGCTTTCCTGGAGGTCGTGTTCCTAGGTTGTAAATTCGAATGGAATGGGCAAGGAAAAAACCCCATCAATTTATGTCTGAGTACATCTTCTTTGTTGTTTTAATTTTTTTAATCAGCGTAATGATTAGAATATTATTTATTCTAGGTGTACACAATCTAGTTCATTTGAACATTATATATATATATATATTTATGTATAGGTCCTCTTCCCATATAAATTAATACAGAGTGTTCAGAACCTTCCTGGAAGTAGGGTTCCTAGGTTGTAAAGTAGAATGGAATGTGCCAGTTAAAACCCCCATAAGTTTGTCTCATTACTTCTTGTTCATTTTTTTAATTTAATGTTTAGTTGTCGTTTTTGTAACAACAAATCTGATTACAATGTTTCATTTGTTCTAGGTGTGGAAGATGTGGTTCTTTTATACATATATCTATTTATCTTCGGATCCATTTCCCCTGTGGGTTGTGACACAATGTTGAGTAGTCTTCTCTTGGAATTCCGTAGGTCTTTGGCGATTATATATTTCACATGTGTTTGTATATCTTTGTTAACCCCAGTATTCTAATGTATCCAATCCTCACACCTTTTCATTTGGTTAACCATAAGTTTCTTTAATGAATCTGTGATTGCCTTTCTTCGTGGAAATATCTTCACGGGTATCAATTTTTAGGTAACACCTATAAGTGATACCATAGGATACGTGTCTTTCGCTTTCTGAGTTACTTCAAGTTGTGTGAGTACCTGTAGACTCATCTGTGGTGCTGCAAACGATGTTGTTTCCGTTTTTCCCTTGGCTAATATTCCATCTGTACATGTACCAGTTCTTCTTTGGCCATTCATCTTTTGAAGGACTTTTTGGTTGTTTTCATGTCTTGTCTATTGTAATACTGCTACAGTGCACTATTGCCTGCCTGTGTCATTCAATTCTGTCTTCCTAGATCACAGGCCCAGGATTGGGCCCGCTGAATCATATGGTAGCTCAAAATTTACCTTTTAAAGACACCTTTTTCTGTTTTTATTAGTGGCTGTTACCAGTTTACATCCCACTTAAAGTTGAGAGTATGCATTTCTCCACAACCCCTTCGGCATTTATTGTTTGTAGTTTTTTCGCTGATGGTCATTCTCCCTGGAATGCGCTGATACCTTTTTGTGGTTGAATTTGCGTGCGTCTAACAATTCCTTATATTGAGATATTAGCCATATGCTTTTTCTTTCTTTTTAAAGAGTAAAACTTACATATTCAAATTGTTTTCATGTAGTATGTGCCACATTTTGAATTTTTTGGGCGATTACCTCCCTCAAGACATTAAAACAAACAAAAAAAGGCATTTAGACGGCAGGTGTCATTTGCCGCCCCGCAGTTCTTGTGAATATGAAGTGAGCATTAGCACAGCTTTTAAAGCTGCTGTTGTGGGGAACAGCCACAGGGCGGTAGCATTTCTACATTACACACTCTGGTTACTAGGGAAAGAGAATCTTCCTGAAAGGTGTGTTTCTCGGTTTTACATTAGAGTGGAATGTGCCCGGATAAGCCTCCAAAAGCTTATGTCTCCTTCCTTATGTTTGTTGATAAAATTTAATTTATATTTTTTCTCAGAGTAATATTCCATTGTGTATATGGACCACTTCTTCTTTGTGCATTCATCTGTTGATGGACATTTTGGTTGCTTCCAAGTCTTGGCTGTGGTAAATTTTGCTGCAAGGCAGGATTGCTAGCCTGTGTCTTTTTGATTCTCGTCTTCTCAGGTGATAGGCCCAGCAGCGGGCCTGCTGGATTGAATCGTAGCTCAGTGTTTACCTTGTGAAGGCTCCTCCATTCTGTTTTCATTGATGGCTCTTACCAGTTTACATCCCACTTAGAGCTGAGGGTACGCAATTCTCCACAACCCCTTTGGCATTTATTGTTTGCAGAATTTTTGCTGATGGTCATTCGGATACATTTTTGTAGGCTGGATTTGCATGTCTTTAATAATTCCTAATGTTGAGCGTTCTGCCACGCCTTTTTTGTTGTTGTTGTTTAAAAACAAAAGAAAAAAAGTGTGAGTAAAATATACCTTTTGAAATTGTCGTGTTGAAATGTTGCCCTGTTTTGAATTTCTTGGTCTATTTTCGATCCCAGGATTTTTTTTTGATGGCAGGTGTCATTTACGGGTCTGCAATTATTGTGAATATTAAGTGACCATTATCCCTGGGTTAACAGCTGCTGTTGCAGGATACGGTCACAAGGCTGCAGCATTTCTCCATGCCCAAATCTGGTTACTAGGGCAACAGAGCCTTCCTGGAAGTCCTGTTCCTAGGTTGTAAATTAGAATGGAATGTGCCAGGAAAAACCCCCATACGTTTGTCTCATTACGTCTTGTCCGTTTTTTTAAATTTAAATTTTATTTGTTATCACAGCCAATTTGATTACAATGTTTTGTTTGTTCTAGGTGTGCAAGATGTGGTTTTCTTACACATATACATATATCTATTCATCTTCGGATCCCTACCCAATGGAGGTTATGACACAGTGTTGAGTAGTCTTCTCTTGGAATTCCGTAGGTCTTTGGTGATTATATATTTCACCTGTGTTTGTATATCTCTGTTAACCCCAATATCCTAATGTAGCCAATCTTCACAACTTTCCAATTGGTTATCCAAAAGTTTGTTTAAGAAATCTGTGATTGCCTTTCTCTGTGGAAATACCTTCATTGGTATCAATTTTTAGGTAACACCTATAATTGATACAATAGGCTATGTGTCTTTCGCCTTCTGACTTACTGCAAGTTGTGTGATTACCTCCAGACTCATCTATGGTTCCGCAAACTGCATTGTTTCATTTTTTTTTCGTGACTCCTATTCCATGTGTACCCATACCAGTTCTTCTGTGTCCATTCGTCTCTTGATGGACTTTTTGTTTTTTTCCATGTCTTGGCTATTTTAATACTGCCGAAGTGCAGTTTTGCCTGCCTGTGTCTTTATATTTCTGTCTCCCTAGGTTATAGGCCAAGGAGTGGGCTTGCAGGGTCATATGGTATCTCAATGTTTACCTTTTAAAGGCAGCTCCATTCTGTTTTCATTAGTGGCACTTAGCAGTTTACGAGCCACTTAAAGTTGAGGGTATGAATTTCGCCACAACCCCTTCAGGATTTATTGTTTGTATTTTTTTGCTGATGGTCATTCTGACCGGTGTGAGCTGATACCTTTTTGTGGCTGGATTTGCATATGTCTTATAATTCCTTATATTGAGCTTATAGCCATGTACTTTTTTGTTGTTTTTTAAAGAGTGAGTACAGCTTACCTATTCAAATGGTTTCTTGAAGTATGTGCCATATTTTGAATTCTTTTGGCCATTACCTCCCTCAACACATTTTGTTGGCAGGTGTCATTTATAGCCCTGCAGTCCTTGGGGATATGAAGTGTCCTTTAGCACAGGTTTTAAAACTGCTGTTGCGGCAAAGGGCCACAGGGCGGCAGGATTTCTACCTTCCCCACTGGTTACGAGGGAAAAAGTACCTGCCTGGAAGTAGTGTTCCTTGGTTGTAAATTCGAGTGGATTGTGCACGGATACACCTCCAAAGCTTATGTCTCCTTAACTTAGGTTTGTTTTTTATATTTAATTTATATTTTTTATCGGAGTAATATTCGTTTGTGTACGTGGACCACTTCTTCTTTGTGCATTCATCTGTTGATGGAAATTTTGGTTGTTCCAAGTCTTGGCTAGGGGAAATAGTGCTGCAGTGTACGATTGTCAACCTGTTTCTTTTGATTCTGGTCTTCTCAGGTGATAGGGCCCGTAATGGGCCTACCAGATCATATGGTGGCTCAATTTTTACCTTTAAACCCACCTCCTTTCTGTTCTCACTATTGGCTGTTCCCAGTTGACATCCCACCAGCAGCTAGAGGGCACACAGGTCTCTAAAACCCCTTGAGTATTTATTGTTTAGAGATTTTCGCTTATGATCATTCTGACTGTTGTCAGGTAAAAGTTTTTGTAGATTGCATTTGCATATCTTTATTAATTCCTGACGTTGAGCCTTTTCCATGGCCTTTATGGTTAAACAAACAAACAAAAAATAGAACGAAAAAAATATGTAAGTTAAATATGCCTCTTGAAATTGTCTTCTTGAAAGGTTGCCCTCTTTTGAATTTTTTCGTCGATATTTGAACCCAGGATATTTTTTGCGGGCCGGTGTCATTGACAGAGCTGCAATTCTTGTGAATATTAAGTGACCCTTAGCACCGTGTTTAAATCTGCTTTTGCAGGAGACGGTCACAAGGCTGCGGCAGTTCTCCATTCCCAAATCTGGTTAACTAGGGCCAAAGAGCCTTCCTGGGTGTAACGTTCCAACTTGTAAATTAGAATGGAATGTGCCAGCAAAAACCTCCATAAGTTTATGTCTCATTACTTCTTGTTGGCTTTCTTAATTTAATTTTTATTTGTTATCACAGCAAATTTGATTACAATGTTTTGTTTCTGCTAGGTGTGCAAGGTGTCATTGTTTTACACATATACATATATCTATTCATCTTCGGATCCATTTCCCATGCGGGTTATGACACAATGTTGAGTAGTCTTCTCTCGGTGTTCCGTAGGTCTTTGGTGCTTATATATTTCCCATGTGTTGGTATATCTCTGTTTATCCCAATATCCTAATTTATCCGATCCTCACACCTTTCCATTTGGTTAACCATGCGTTTGTTGATTGAATGTATGATTGCCTTTCTCTCTGAAAAATCTTCACTGGTATCCGTTTTTAGGTAACACCAATAAGTGATATCATAGGATATGTGTCCTTCGCTTTCTGACTTACTTCAAGTTGTGATTACCTCTGGACTCATCTATGGTGCTGCAGCCGGCATTGTTCCATTTTTTTCCTGGGCTAATATTGCACCAGTACGTATACCAGTTCTTCTTTTCCATTCATCTGTTGATGGAGTTTTTGCTAGCTTCCATGTCTTGGCTATTGCAATAATGCTGCAGTGCAGTTTTGCCTGCCTGTGTCTTTCTAATTCTGTCTTCTTAGGTCATATGCCCAGGAGTGTGCCTGCTGAATCCTATGGTACCTCGATGTGTACCTCTTAAAGGCACCTCCATTCGGTTTACATGATTTTCTCTTACCAGTTTAGTCCCACCCAAAGATGAGGGTACGCATTTCTCCGCAGCCCCTTCAGCATTTATGGCTTGCAGAATTTTTGATGATGGTCATTCTGACCCATGTGAGCTGATACCTTTTTGTGGCTGGATTTGCATATGTCTTATAATTCCTTATATTGAGCTTATAGGCATGTACTTATACTTTTTGTTTTTTAAAGAGTGAGTCCAGCTTACCTATTCAAATGATTTGTTGAAGTAGGTGCCATATTTTGAATATTTTGGCCATTACCTCCCTCAACCCATTGTGTTGGCAGGTGTCATTTATAGCCCTGCAGTCCTTTTGAATATGAAGTGACCTTTAGCATAGCTTTTAAAGCTGCTGTTGCGGCACACGGCCACAGGGCGGCAGCATTTCTACATTCCCCACTCTGGTTACTAGGGAAACAGTACCTTTATGAAGTAGTGTTCCTTGGTTGTAAATTCGAGTGGATTGTGCACGGATACACCCCCAAAGCTTATGTCTCCTTCCTTAGGTTTGTTTTTTATATTTAATTTATATTTTTTAATCGGAATAATATTCCTGTGTGTACATGGACCGCTTCTTCCTTGTGGATTCATCTGCTGATGGACATTTTGGTTGTTCCAAGTCTTGGCTAGGGGAAATAGTGCTGCAGTGTAGGATTGTCAGCCTGTGTCTTTTGATTCTGGTCTTCTCAGGTGATAGGGCCCGTAATGGGCCCACCAGATCATATGGGAGCTCAATTTTTACCTTTAAACGCACCTCCTTTCTTTTCTCACTACTGACTGTTACCATTTGACATCCCACCAGCAGCTAGAGGGTACTCAGTTCTCTAAAACCCCTTGATTATTTATTGTTTAGAGATTTTTTGCTGATGATCATTCTGACTGTGGTCTGGTAAAAGTTTTTGTAGATTGGATTTGCGTGTCTTTATTAGTTCCTGATGGTGAGCTTTTCCCATGGTCTTTTTTGTTAAACAAAAAAAAAAAAAATGAAAAGAGAAAATGTGAGTTAAGTATACCTCTTGAAATTGTCTTCTTGAAACCTTGCCCTCTCTTGAATTTTTTGGTCGATTTTCGACGCCAGGATTTTTTTTGAGGGCGTGTGTCACTTACAGGCTTGCAATTGTTGTTACTATTTAGTGACCATTACACTGGTTGAAAGCTGCTGTTGTGGGAAACGGCCACACGGCAGCAGCGTTTCTCCATTCCCAAACTGGATTACTAGGGGCAGCAGAGCTTTCCTGGAGGTCGTGTTCCTAGGTTGTAAATTCGAATGGAATGGGCAAGGAAAAAACCCCATCAATTTATGTCTGAGTACATCTTCTTTGTTGTTTTAAATTTTTTTAATCAGCGTAATGATTAGAATATTATTTATTCTAGGTGTACACAATCTAGTTCATTGTAACATTATATATATATATATATTTATGTATAGGTCCTCTTCCCATATAAATTAATACAGAGTGTTCAGAACCTTCCTGGAAGTAGGGTTCCTAGGTTGTAAGTAGAATGGAATGTGCCAGTTAAAACCCCCATAGTTTGTCTCATTACTTCTTGTTCATTTTTTTAATTTAATGTTTAGTTGTCGTTTTTGTAACAACAAATCTGATTACAATGTTTCATTTGTTCTAGGTGTGGAAGATGTGGTTCTTTTATACATATATCTATTTATCTTCGGATCCATTTCCCCTGTGGGTTGTGACACAATGTTGAGTAGTCTTCTCTTGGAATTCCGTAGGTCTTTGGCGATTATATATTTCACATGTGTTTGTATATCTTTGTTAACCCCAGTATTCTAATGTATCCAATCCTCACACCTTTTCATTTGGTTAACCATAAGTTTCTTTAATGAATCTGTGATTGCCTTTCTTCGTGGAAATATCTTCACGGGTATCAATTTTTAGGTAACACCTATAAGTGATACCATAGGATACGTGTCTTTCGCTTTCTGAGTTACTTCAAGTTGTGTGAGTACCTGTAGACTCATCTGTGGTGCTGCAAACGATGTTGTTTCCGTTTTTCCCTTGGCTAATATTCCATCTGTACATGTACCAGTTCTTCTTTGGCCATTCATCTTTTGAAGGACTTTTTGGTTGTTTTCATGTCTTGTCTATTGTAATACTGCTACAGTGCACTATTGCCTGCCTGTGTCATTCAATTCTGTCTTCCTAGATCACAGGCCCAGGATTGGGCCCGCTGAATCATATGGTAGCTCAAAATTTACCTTTTAAAGACACCTTTTTCTGTTTTTATTAGTGGCTGTTACCAGTTTACATCCCACTTAAAGTTGAGAGTATGCATTTCTCCACAACCCCTTCGGCATTTATTGTTTGTAGTTTTTTCGCTGATGGTCATTCTCCCTGGAATGCGCTGATACCTTTTTGTGGTTGAATTTGCGTGCGTCTAACAATTCCTTATATTGAGATATTAGCCATATGCTTTTTCTTTCTTTTTAAAGAGTACAACTTACATATTCAAATTGTTTTCATGTAGTATGTGCCACATTTTGAATTTTTTGGGCGATTACCTCCCTCAAGACATTAAAACAAACAAAAAAAGGCATTTAGACGGCAGGTGTCATTTGCCGCCCCGCAGTTCTTGTGAATATGAAGTGAGCATTAGCACAGCTTTTAAAGCTGCTGTTGTGGGGAACAGCCACAGGGCGGTAGCATTTCTACATTACACACTCTGGTTACTAGGGAAAGAGAATCTTCCTGAAAGGTGTGTTTCTCGGTTTTACATTAGAGTGGAATGTGCCCGGATAAGCCTCCAAAAGCTTATGTCTCCTTCCTTATGTTTGTTGATAAAATTTAATTTATATTTTTTCTCAGAGTAATATTCCATTGTGTATATGGACCACTTCTTCTTTGTGCATTCATCTGTTGATGGACATTTTGGTTGCTTCCAAGTCTTGGCTGTGGTAAATTTTGCTGCAAGGCAGGATTGCTAGCCTGTGTCTTTTTGATTCTCGTCTTCTCAGGTGATAGGCCCAGCAGCGGGCCTGCTGGATTGAATCGTAGCTCAGTGTTTACCTTGTGAAGGCTCCTCCATTCTGTTTTCATTGATGGCTCTTACCAGTTTACATCCCACTTAGAGCTGAGGGTACGCAATTCTCCACAACCCCTTTGGCATTTATTGTTTGCAGAATTTTTGCTGATGGTCATTCGGATACATTTTTGTAGGCTGGATTTGCATGTCTTTAATAATTCCTAATGTTGAGCGTTCTGCCACGCCTTTTTTGTTGTTGTTGTTTAAAAACAAAAGAAAAAAAGTGTGAGTAAAATATACCTTTTGAAATTGTCGTGTTGAAATGTTGCCCTGTTTTGAATTTCTTGGTCTATTTTCGATCCCAGGATTTTTTTTTGATGGCAGGTGTCATTTACGGGTCTGCAATTATTGTGAATATTAAGTGACCATTATCCCTGGGTTAACAGCTGCTGTTGCAGGATACGGTCACAAGGCTGCAGCATTTCTCCATGCCCAAATCTGGTTACTAGGGCAACAGAGCCTTCCTGGAAGTCCTGTTCCTAGGTTGTAAATTAGAATGGAATGTGCCAGGAAAAACCCCCATACGTTTGTCTCATTACGTCTTGTCCGTTTTTTTAAATTTAAATTTTATTTGTTATCACAGCCAATTTGATTACAATGTTTTGTTTGTTCTAGGTGTGCAAGATGTGGTTTTCTTACACATATACATATATCTATTCATCTTCGGATCCCTACCCAATGGAGGTTATGACACAGTGTTGAGTAGTCTTCTCTTGGAATTCCGTAGGTCTTTGGTGATTATATATTTCACCTGTGTTTGTATATCTCTGTTAACCCCAATATCCTAATGTAGCCAATCTTCACAACTTTCCAATTGGTTATCCAAAAGTTTGTTTAAGAAATCTGTGATTGCCTTTCTCTGTGGAAATACCTTCATTGGTATCAATTTTTAGGTAACACCTATAATTGATACAATAGGCTATGTGTCTTTCGCCTTCTGACTTACTGCAAGTTGTGTGATTACCTCCAGACTCATCTATGGTTCCGCAAACTGCATTGTTTCATTTTTTTTTCGTGACTCCTATTCCATGTGTACCCATACCAGTTCTTCTGTGTCCATTCGTCTCTTGATGGACTTTTTGTTTTTTTCCATGTCTTGGCTATTTTAATACTGCCGAAGTGCAGTTTTGCCTGCCTGTGTCTTTATATTTCTGTCTCCCTAGGTTATAGGCCAAGGAGTGGGCTTGCAGGGTCATATGGTATCTCAATGTTTACCTTTTAAAGGCAGCTCCATTCTGTTTTCATTAGTGGCACTTAGCAGTTTACGAGCCACTTAAAGTTGAGGGTATGAATTTCGCCACAACCCCTTCAGGATTTATTGTTTGTATTTTTTTGCTGATGGTCATTCTGACCGGTGTGAGCTGATACCTTTTTGTGGCTGGATTTGCATATGTCTTATAATTCCTTATATTGAGCTTATAGCCATGTACTTTTTTGTTGTTTTTTAAAGAGTGAGTACAGCTTACCTATTCAAATGGTTTCTTGAAGTATGTGCCATATTTTGAATTCTTTTGGCCATTACCTCCCTCAACACATTTTGTTGGCAGGTGTCATTTATAGCCCTGCAGTCCTTGGGGATATGAAGTGTCCTTTAGCACAGGTTTTAAAACTGCTGTTGCGGCAAAGGGCCACAGGGCGGCAGGATTTCTACCTTCCCCACTGGTTACGAGGGAAAAAGTACCTGCCTGGAAGTAGTGTTCCTTGGTTGTAAATTCGAGTGGATTGTGCACGGATACACCTCCAAAGCTTATGTCTCCTTAACTTAGGTTTGTTTTTTATATTTAATTTATATTTTTTATCGGAGTAATATTCGTTTGTGTACGTGGACCACTTCTTCTTTGTGCATTCATCTGTTGATGGAAATTTTGGTTGTTCCAAGTCTTGGCTAGGGGAAATAGTGCTGCAGTGTACGATTGTCAACCTGTTTCTTTTGATTCTGGTCTTCTCAGGTGATAGGGCCCGTAATGGGCCTACCAGATCATATGGTGGCTCAATTTTTACCTTTAAACCCACCTCCTTTCTGTTCTCACTATTGGCTGTTCCCAGTTGACATCCCACCAGCAGCTAGAGGGCACACAGGTCTCTAAAACCCCTTGAGTATTTATTGTTTAGAGATTTTCGCTTATGATCATTCTGACTGTTGTCAGGTAAAAGTTTTTGTAGATTGCATTTGCATATCTTTATTAATTCCTGACGTTGAGCCTTTTCCATGGCCTTTATGGTTAAACAAACAAACAAAAAATAGAACGAAAAAAATATGTAAGTTAAATATGCCTCTTGAAATTGTCTTCTTGAAAGGTTGCCCTCTTTTGAATTTTTTCGTCGATATTTGAACCCAGGATATTTTTTGCGGGCCGGTGTCATTGACAGAGCTGCAATTCTTGTGAATATTAAGTGACCCTTAGCACCGTGTTTAAATCTGCTTTTGCAGGAGACGGTCACAAGGCTGCGGCAGTTCTCCATTCCCAAATCTGGTTAACTAGGGCCAAAGAGCCTTCCTGGGTGTAACGTTCCAACTTGTAAATTAGAATGGAATGTGCCAGCAAAAACCTCCATAAGTTTATGTCTCATTACTTCTTGTTGGCTTTCTT
The DNA here is from genome assembly GCF_028023285.1 of Balaenoptera ricei. Classification (NCBI taxonomy): domain Eukaryota; kingdom Metazoa; phylum Chordata; class Mammalia; order Artiodactyla; family Balaenopteridae; genus Balaenoptera; species Balaenoptera ricei. The sequence goes on from NW_026777750.1 coordinate 63,789, forward strand.
AATTTAATTTTTATTTGTTATCACAGCAAATTTGATTACAATGTTTTGTTTCTGCTAGGTGTGCAAGGTGTCATTGTTTTACACATATACATATATCTATTCATCTTCGGATCCATTTCCCATGCGGGTTATGACACAATGTTGAGTAGTCTTCTCTCGGTGTTCCGTAGGTCTTTGGTGCTTATATATTTCCCATGTGTTGGTATATCTCTGTTTATCCCAATATCCTAATTTATCCGATCCTCACACCTTTCCATTTGGTTAACCATGCGTTTGTTGATTGAATGTATGATTGCCTTTCTCTCTGAAAAATCTTCACTGGTATCCGTTTTTAGGTAACACCAATAAGTGATATCATAGGATATGTGTCCTTCGCTTTCTGACTTACTTCAAGTTGTGATTACCTCTGGACTCATCTATGGTGCTGCAGCCGGCATTGTTCCATTTTTTTCCTGGGCTAATATTGCACCAGTACGTATACCAGTTCTTCTTTTCCATTCATCTGTTGATGGAGTTTTTGCTAGCTTCCATGTCTTGGCTATTGCAATAATGCTGCAGTGCAGTTTTGCCTGCCTGTGTCTTTCTAATTCTGTCTTCTTAGGTCATATGCCCAGGAGTGTGCCTGCTGAATCCTATGGTACCTCGATGTGTACCTCTTAAAGGCACCTCCATTCGGTTTACATGATTTTCTCTTACCAGTTTAGTCCCACCCAAAGATGAGGGTACGCATTTCTCCGCAGCCCCTTCAGCATTTATGGCTTGCAGAATTTTTGATGATGGTCATTCTGACCCATGTGAGCTGATACCTTTTTGTGGCTGGATTTGCATATGTCTTATAATTCCTTATATTGAGCTTATAGGCATGTACTTATACTTTTTGTTTTTTAAAGAGTGAGTCCAGCTTACCTATTCAAATGATTTGTTGAAGTAGGTGCCATATTTTGAATATTTTGGCCATTACCTCCCTCAACCCATTGTGTTGGCAGGTGTCATTTATAGCCCTGCAGTCCTTTTGAATATGAAGTGACCTTTAGCATAGCTTTTAAAGCTGCTGTTGCGGCACACGGCCACAGGGCGGCAGCATTTCTACATTCCCCACTCTGGTTACTAGGGAAACAGTACCTTTATGAAGTAGTGTTCCTTGGTTGTAAATTCGAGTGGATTGTGCACGGATACACCCCCAAAGCTTATGTCTCCTTCCTTAGGTTTGTTTTTTATATTTAATTTATATTTTTTAATCGGAATAATATTCCTGTGTGTACATGGACCGCTTCTTCCTTGTGGATTCATCTGCTGATGGACATTTTGGTTGTTCCAAGTCTTGGCTAGGGGAAATAGTGCTGCAGTGTAGGATTGTCAGCCTGTGTCTTTTGATTCTGGTCTTCTCAGGTGATAGGGCCCGTAATGGGCCCACCAGATCATATGGGAGCTCAATTTTTACCTTTAAACGCACCTCCTTTCTTTTCTCACTACTGACTGTTACCATTTGACATCCCACCAGCAGCTAGAGGGTACTCAGTTCTCTAAAACCCCTTGATTTTTATTGTTTAGAGATTTTTTGCTGATGATCATTCTGACTGTGGTCTGGTAAAAGTTTTTGTAGATTGGATTTGCGTGTCTTTATTAGTTCCTGATGGTGAGCTTTTCCCATGGTCTTTTTTGTTAAACAAAAAAAAAAAAAAATGAAAAGAGAAAATGTGAGTTAAGTATACCTCTTGAAATTGTCTTCTTGAAACCTTGCCCTCTCTTGAATTTTTTGGTCGATTTTCGACGCCAGGATTTTTTTTGAGGGCGTGTGTCACTTACAGGCTTGCAATTGTTGTTACTATTTAGTGACCATTACACTGGGTTGAAAGCTGCTGTTGTGGGAAACGGCCACACGGCAGCAGCGTTTCTCCATTCCCAAACTGGATTACTAGGGCAGCAGAGCTTTCCTGGAGGTCGTGTTCCTAGGTTGTAAATTCGAATGGAATGGGCAAGGAAAAAACCCCATCAATTTATGTCTGAGTACATCTTCTTTGTTGTTTTAATTTTTTTAATCAGCGTAATGATTAGAATATTATTTATTCTAGGTGTACACAATCTAGTTCATTTGAACATTATATATATATATATATTTATGTATAGGTCCTCTTCCCATATAAATTAATACAGAGTGTTCAGAACCTTCCTGGAAGTAGGGTTCCTAGGTTGTAAAGTAGAATGGAATGTGCCAGTTAAAACCCCCATAAGTTTGTCTCATTACTTCTTGTTCATTTTTTTACTTTAATGTTTAGTTGTAGTTTTTGTAACAACAGATCTGATTACAATGTTTCATTTGTTCTAGGTGTGGAAGATGTGGTTCTTTTATACATATATCTATTTATCTTCGGATCCATTTCCCCTGTGGGTTATGACACAATGTTGAGTAGTCTTCTCTTGGAATTCCGTAGGTCTTTGGCGATTATATATTTCACATGTGTTTGTATATCTTTGTTAACCCCAGTATTCTAATGTATCCAATCCTCACACCTTTTCATTTGGTTAACCATAAGTTTCTTTAATGAATCTGTGATTGCCTTTCTTCGTGGAAATATCTTCACGGGTATCAATTTTTAGGTAACACCTATAAGTGATACCATAGGATACGTGTCTTTCGCTTTCTGAGTTACTTCAAGTTGTGTGAGTACCTGTAGACTCATCTGTGGTGCTGCAAACGATGTTGTTTCCGTTTTTCCCTTGGCTAATATTCCATCTGTACATGTACCAGTTCTTCTTTGGCCATTCATCTTTTGAAGGACTTTTTGGTTGTTTTCATGTCTTGTCTATTGTAATACTGCTACAGTGCACTATTGCCTGCCTGTGTCATTCAATTCTGTCTTCCTAGATCACAGGCCCAGGATTGGGCCCGCTGAATCATATGGTAGCTCAAAATTTACCTTTTAAAGACACCTTTTTCTGTTTTTATTAGTGGCTGTTACCAGTTTACATCCCACTTAAAGTTGAGAGTATGCATTTCTCCACAACCCCTTCGGCATTTATTGTTTGTAGTTTTTTCGCTGATGGTCATTCTCCCTGGAATGCGCTGATACCTTTTTGTGGTTGAATTTGCGTGCGTCTAACAATTCCTTATATTGAGATATTAGCCATATGCTTTTTCTTTCTTTTTAAAGAGTAAAACTTACATATTCAAATTGTTTTCATGTAGTATGTGCCACATTTTGAATTTTTTGGGCGATTACCTCCCTCAAGACATTAAAACAAACAAAAAAAGGCATTTAGACGGCAGGTGTCATTTGCCGCCCCGCAGTTCTTGTGAATATGAAGTGAGCATTAGCACAGCTTTTAAAGCTGCTGTTGTGGGGAACAGCCACAGGGCGGTAGCATTTCTACATTACACACTCTGGTTACTAGGGAAAGAGAATCTTCCTGAAAGGTGTGTTTCTCGGTTTTACATTAGAGTGGAATGTGCCCGGATAAACCTCCAAAAGCTTATGTCTCCTTCCTTATGTTTGTTGATAAAATTTAATTTATATTTTTTCTCAGAGTAATATTCCATTGTGTATATGGACCACTTCTTCTTTGTGCATTCATCTGTTGATGGACATTTTGGTTGCTTCCAAGTCTTGGCTGTGGTAAATTTTGCTGCAAGGCAGGATTGCTAGCCTGTGTCTTTTTGATTCTCGTCTTCTCAGGTGATAGGCCCAGCAGTGGGCCTGCTGGATTGAATCGTAGCTCAGTGTTTACCTTGTGAAGGCTCCTCCATTCTGTTTTCATTGATGGCTCTTACCAGTTTACATCCCACTTAGAGCTGAGGGTACGCAATTCTCCACAACCCCTTTGGCATTTATTGTTTGCAGAATTTTTGCTGATGGTCATTCGGATACATTTTTGTAGGCTGAATTTGCATGTCTTTAATAATTCCTAATGTTGAGCGTTCTGCCACGCCTTTTTTGTTGTTGTTGTTTAAAAACAAAAGAAAAAAAGTGTGAGTAAAATATACCTTTTGAAATTGTCGTGTTGAAATGTTGCCCTGTTTTGAATTTCTTGGTCTATTTTCGGTCCCAGGATTTTATTTTGATGGCAGGTGTCATTTACGGGTCTGCAATTATTGTGAATATTAAGTGACCATTATCCCTGGGTTAACAGCTGCTGTTGCAGGATACGGTCATAAGGCTGCAGCATTTCTCCATGCCCAAATCTGGTTACTAGCGCAACAGAGCCTTCCTGGAAGTCCTGTTCCTAGGTTGTAAATTAGAATGGAATGTGCCAGGAAAAACCCCCATACGTTTGTCTCATTACGTCTTGTCCGTTTTTTTAAATTTAAATTTTATTTGTTATCACAGCCAATTTGATTACAATGTTTTGTTTGTTCTAGGTGTGCAAGATGTGGTTTTCTTACACATATACATATATCTATTCATCTTCGGATCCCTACCCAATGGAGGTTATGACACAGTGTTGAGTAGTCTTCTCTTGGAATTCCGTAGGTCTTTGGTGATTATGTATTTCACCTGTGTTTGTATATCTCTGTTAACCCCAATATCCTAATGTAGCCAATCTTCACAACTTTCCAATTGGTTATCCAAAAGTTTGTTTAAGAAATCTGTGATTGCCTTTCTCTGTGGAAATACCTTCATTGGTATCAATTTTTAGGTAACACCTATAATTGATACAATAGGCTATGTGTCTTTCGCCTTCTGACTTACTGCAAGTTGTGTGATTACCTCCAGACTCATCTATGGTTCCGCAAACTGCATTGTTTCATTTTTTTTTCGTGACTCCTATTCCATGTGTACCCATACCAGTTCTTCTGTGTCCATTCGTCTCTTGATGGACTTTTTGTTTTTTTCCATGTCTTGGCTATTTTAATACTGCCGAAGTGCAGTTTTGCCTGCCTGTGTCTTTATATTTCTGTCTCCCTAGGTTATAGGCCAAGGAGTGGGCTTGCAGGGTCATATGGTATCTCAATGTTTACCTTTTAAAGGCAGCTCCATTCTGTTTTCATTAGTGGCACTTAGCAGTTTACGAGCCACTTAAAGTTGAGGGTATGAATTTCGCCACAACCCCTTCAGGATTTATTGTTTGTATTTTTTTGCTGATGGTCATTCTGACCGGTGTGAGCTGATACCTTTTTGTGGCTGGATTTGCATATGTCTTATAATTCCTTATATTGAGCTTATAGCCATGTACTTTTTTGTTGTTTTTTAAAGAGTGAGTACAGCTTACCTATTCAAATGGTTTCTTGAAGTATGTGCCATATTTTGAATTCTTTTGGCCATTACCTCCCTCAACACATTTTGTTGGCAGGTGTCATTTATAGCCCTGCAGTCCTTGGGGATATGAAGTGTCCTTTAGCACAGGTTTTAAAACTGCTGTTGCGGCAAAGGGCCACAGGGCGGCAGGATTTCTACCTTCCCCACTGGTTACGAGGGAAAAAGTACCTGCCTGGAAGTAGTGTTCCTTGGTTGTAAATTCGAGTGGATTGTGCACGGATACACCTCCAAAGCTTATGTCTCCTTAACTTAGGTTTGTTTTTTATATTTAATTTATATTTTTTATCGGAGTAATATTCGTTTGTGTACGTGGACCACTTCTTCTTTGTGCATTCATCTGTTGATGGAAATTTTGGTTGTTCCAAGTCTTGGCTAGGGGAAATAGTGCTGCAGTGTACGATTGTCAACCTGTTTCTTTTGATTCTGGTCTTCTCAGGTGATAGGGCCCGTAATGGGCCTACCAGATCATATGGTGGCTCAATTTTTACCTTTAAACCCACCTCCTTTCTGTTCTCACTATTGGCTGTTCCCAGTTGACATCCCACCAGCAGCTAGAGGGCACACAGGTCTCTAAAACCCCTTGAGTATTTATTGTTTAGAGATTTTCGCTTATGATCATTCTGACTGTTGTCAGGTAAAAGTTTTTGTAGATTGCATTTGCATATCTTTATTAATTCCTGACGTTGAGCCTTTTCCATGGCCTTTATGGTTAAACAAACAAACAAAAAATAGAACGAAAAAAATATGTAAGTTAAATATGCCTCTTGAAATTGTCTTCTTGAAAGGTTGCCCTCTTTTGAATTTTTTCGTCGATATTTGAACCCAGGATATTTTTTGCGGGCCGGTGTCATTGACAGAGCTGCAATTCTTGTGAATATTAAGTGACCCTTAGCACCGTGTTTAAATCTGCTTTTGCAGGAGACGGTCACAAGGCTGCGGCAGTTCTCCATTCCCAAATCTGGTTAACTAGGGCCAAAGAGCCTTCCTGGGTGTAACGTTCCAACTTGTAAATTAGAATGGAATGTGCCAGCAAAAACCTCCATAAGTTTATGTCTCATTACTTCTTGTTGGCTTTCTTAATTTAATTTTTATTTGTTATCACAGCAAATTTGATTACAATGTTTTGTTTCTGCTAGGTGTGCAAGGTGTCATTGTTTTACACATATACATATATCTATTCATCTTCGGATCCATTTCCCATGCGGGTTATGACACAATGTTGAGTAGTCTTCTCTCGGTGTTCCGTAGGTCTTTGGTGCTTATATATTTCCCATGTGTTGGTATATCTCTGTTTATCCCAATATCCTAATTTATCCGATCCTCACACCTTTCCATTTGGTTAACCATGCGTTTGTTGATTGAATGTATGATTGCCTTTCTCTCTGAAAAATCTTCACTGGTATCCGTTTTTAGGTAACACCAATAAGTGATATCATAGGATATGTGTCCTTCGCTTTCTGACTTACTTCAAGTTGTGATTACCTCTGGACTCATCTATGGTGCTGCAGCCGGCATTGTTCCATTTTTTTCCTGGGCTAATATTGCACCAGTACGTATACCAGTTCTTCTTTTCCATTCATCTGTTGATGGAGTTTTTGCTAGCTTCCATGTCTTGGCTATTGCAATAATGCTGCAGTGCAGTTTTGCCTGCCTGTGTCTTTCTAATTCTGTCTTCTTAGGTCATATGCCCAGGAGTGTGCCTGCTGAATCCTATGGTACCTCGATGTGTACCTCTTAAAGGCACCTCCATTCGGTTTACATGATTTTCTCTTACCAGTTTAGTCCCACCCAAAGATGAGGGTACGCATTTCTCCGCAGCCCCTTCAGCATTTATGGCTTGCAGAATTTTTGATGATGGTCATTCTGACCCATGTGAGCTGATACCTTTTTGTGGCTGGATTTGCATATGTCTTATAATTCCTTATATTGAGCTTATAGGCATGTACTTATACTTTTTGTTTTTTAAAGAGTGAGTCCAGCTTACCTATTCAAATGATTTGTTGAAGTAGGTGCCATATTTTGAATATTTTGGCCATTACCTCCCTCAACCCATTGTGTTGGCAGGTGTCATTTATAGCCCTGCAGTCCTTTTGAATATGAAGTGACCTTTAGCATAGCTTTTAAAGCTGCTGTTGCGGCACACGGCCACAGGGCGGCAGCATTTCTACATTCCCCACTCTGGTTACTAGGGAAACAGTACCTTTATGAAGTAGTGTTCCTTGGTTGTAAATTCGAGTGGATTGTGCACGGATACACCCCCAAAGCTTATGTCTCCTTCCTTAGGTTTGTTTTTTATATTTAATTTATATTTTTTAATCGGAATAATATTCCTGTGTGTACATGGACCGCTTCTTCCTTGTGGATTCATCTGCTGATGGACATTTTGGTTGTTCCAAGTCTTGGCTAGGGGAAATAGTGCTGCAGTGTAGGATTGTCAGCCTGTGTCTTTTGATTCTGGTCTTCTCAGGTGATAGGGCCCGTAATGGGCCCACCAGATCATATGGGAGCTCAATTTTTACCTTTAAACGCACCTCCTTTCTTTTCTCACTACTGACTGTTACCATTTGACATCCCACCAGCAGCTAGAGGGTACTCAGTTCTCTAAAACCCCTTGATTATTTATTGTTTAGAGATTTTTTGCTGATGATCATTCTGACTGTGGTCTGGTAAAAGTTTTTGTAGATTGGATTTGCGTGTCTTTATTAGTTCCTGATGGTGAGCTTTTCCCATGGTCTTTTTTGTTAAACAAAAAAAAAAAAAATGAAAAGAGAAAATGTGAGTTAAGTATACCTCTTGAAATTGTCTTCTTGAAACCTTGCCCTCTCTTGAATTTTTTGGTCGATTTTCGACGCCAGGATTTTTTTTGAGGGCGTGTGTCACTTACAGGCTTGCAATTGTTGTTACTATTTAGTGACCATTACACTGGGTTGAAAGCTGCTGTTGTGGGAAACGGCCACACGGCAGCAGCGTTTCTCCATTCCCAAACTGGATTACTAGGGCAGCAGAGCTTTCCTGGAGGTCGTGTTCCTAGGTTGTAAATTCGAATGGAATGGGCAAGGAAAAAACCCCATCAATTTATGTCTGAGTACATCTTCTTTGTTGTTTTAATTTTTTTAATCAGCGTAATGATTAGAATATTATTTATTCTAGGTGTACACAATCTAGTTCATTTGAACATTATATATATATATATATTTATGTATAGGTCCTCTTCCCATATAAATTAATACAGAGTGTTCAGAACCTTCCTGGAAGTAGGGTTCCTAGGTTGTAAAGTAGAATGGAATGTGCCAGTTAAAACCCCCATAAGTTTGTCTCATTACTTCTTGTTCATTTTTTTAATTTAATGTTTAGTTGTCGTTTTTGTAACAACAAATCTGATTACAATGTTTCATTTGTTCTAGGTGTGGAAGATGTGGTTCTTTTATACATATATCTATTTATCTTCGGATCCATTTCCCCTGTGGGTTGTGACACAATGTTGAGTAGTCTTCTCTTGGAATTCCGTAGGTCTTTGGCGATTATATATTTCACATGTGTTTGTATATCTTTGTTAACCCCAGTATTCTAATGTATCCAATCCTCACACCTTTTCATTTGGTTAACCATAAGTTTCTTTAATGAATCTGTGATTGCCTTTCTTCGTGGAAATATCTTCACGGGTATCAATTTTTAGGTAACACCTATAAGTGATACCATAGGATACGTGTCTTTCGCTTTCTGAGTTACTTCAAGTTGTGTGAGTACCTGTAGACTCATCTGTGGTGCTGCAAACGATGTTGTTTCCGTTTTTCCCTTGGCTAATATTCCATCTGTACATGTACCAGTTCTTCTTTGGCCATTCATCTTTTGAAGGACTTTTTGGTTGTTTTCATGTCTTGTCTATTGTAATACTGCTACAGTGCACTATTGCCTGCCTGTGTCATTCAATTCTGTCTTCCTAGATCACAGGCCCAGGATTGGGCCCGCTGAATCATATGGTAGCTCAAAATTTACCTTTTAAAGACACCTTTTTCTGTTTTTATTAGTGGCTGTTACCAGTTTACATCCCACTTAAAGTTGAGAGTATGCATTTCTCCACAACCCCTTCGGCATTTATTGTTTGTAGTTTTTTCGCTGATGGTCATTCTCCCTGGAATGCGCTGATACCTTTTTGTGGTTGAATTTGCGTGCGTCTAACAATTCCTTATATTGAGATATTAGCCATATGCTTTTTCTTTCTTTTTAAAGAGTAAAACTTACATATTCAAATTGTTTTCATGTAGTATGTGCCACATTTTGAATTTTTTGGGCGATTACCTCCCTCAAGACATTAAAACAAACAAAAAAAGGCATTTAGACGGCAGGTGTCATTTGCCGCCCCGCAGTTCTTGTGAATATGAAGTGAGCATTAGCACAGCTTTTAAAGCTGCTGTTGTGGGGAACAGCCACAGGGCGGTAGCATTTCTACATTACACACTCTGGTTACTAGGGAAAGAGAATCTTCCTGAAAGGTGTGTTTCTCGGTTTTACATTAGAGTGGAATGTGCCCGGATAAGCCTCCAAAAGCTTATGTCTCCTTCCTTATGTTTGTTGATAAAATTTAATTTATATTTTTTCTCAGAGTAATATTCCATTGTGTATATGGACCACTTCTTCTTTGTGCATTCATCTGTTGATGGACATTTTGGTTGCTTCCAAGTCTTGGCTGTGGTAAATTTTGCTGCAAGGCAGGATTGCTAGCCTGTGTCTTTTTGATTCTCGTCTTCTCAGGTGATAGGCCCAGCAGCGGGCCTGCTGGATTGAATCGTAGCTCAGTGTTTACCTTGTGAAGGCTCCTCCATTCTGTTTTCATTGATGGCTCTTACCAGTTTACATCCCACTTAGAGCTGAGGGTACGCAATTCTCCACAACCCCTTTGGCATTTATTGTTTGCAGAATTTTTGCTGATGGTCATTCGGATACATTTTTGTAGGCTGGATTTGCATGTCTTTAATAATTCCTAATGTTGAGCGTTCTGCCACGCCTTTTTTGTTGTTGTTGTTTAAAAACAAAAGAAAAAAAGTGTGAGTAAAATATACCTTTTGAAATTGTCGTGTTGAAATGTTGCCCTGTTTTGAATTTCTTGGTCTATTTTCGATCCCAGGATTTTTTTTTGATGGCAGGTGTCATTTACGGGTCTGCAATTATTGTGAATATTAAGTGACCATTATCCCTGGGTTAACAGCTGCTGTTGCAGGATACGGTCACAAGGCTGCAGCATTTCTCCATGCCCAAATCTGGTTACTAGGGCAACAGAGCCTTCCTGGAAGTCCTGTTCCTAGGTTGTAAATTAGAATGGAATGTGCCAGGAAAAACCCCCATACGTTTGTCTCATTACGTCTTGTCCGTTTTTTTAAATTTAAATTTTATTTGTTATCACAGCCAATTTGATTACAATGTTTTGTTTGTTCTAGGTGTGCAAGATGTGGTTTTCTTACACATATACATATATCTATTCATCTTCGGATCCCTACCCAATGGAGGTTATGACACAGTGTTGAGTAGTCTTCTCTTGGAATTCCGTAGGTCTTTGGTGATTATATATTTCACCTGTGTTTGTATATCTCTGTTAACCCCAATATCCTAATGTAGCCAATCTTCACAACTTTCCAATTGGTTATCCAAAAGTTTGTTTAAGAAATCTGTGATTGCCTTTCTCTGTGGAAATACCTTCATTGGTATCAATTTTTAGGTAACACCTATAATTGATACAATAGGCTATGTGTCTTTCGCCTTCTGACTTACTGCAAGTTGTGTGATTACCTCCAGACTCATCTATGGTTCCGCAAACTGCATTGTTTCATTTTTTTTTCGTGACTCCTATTCCATGTGTACCCATACCAGTTCTTCTGTGTCCATTCGTCTCTTGATGGACTTTTTGTTTTTTTCCATGTCTTGGCTATTTTAATACTGCCGAAGTGCAGTTTTGCCTGCCTGTGTCTTTATATTTCTGTCTCCCTAGGTTATAGGCCAAGGAGTGGGCTTGCAGGGTCATATGGTATCTCAATGTTTACCTTTTAAAGGCAGCTCCATTCTGTTTTCATTAGTGGCACTTAGCAGTTTACGAGCCACTTAAAGTTGAGGGTATGAATTTCGCCACAACCCCTTCAGGATTTATTGTTTGTATTTTTTTGCTGATGGTCATTCTGACCGGTGTGAGCTGATACCTTTTTGTGGCTGGATTTGCATATGTCTTATAATTCCTTATATTGAGCTTATAGCCATGTACTTTTTTGTTGTTTTTTAAAGAGTGAGTACAGCTTACCTATTCAAATGGTTTCTTGAAGTATGTGCCATATTTTGAATTCTTTTGGCCATTACCTCCCTCAACACATTTTGTTGGCAGGTGTCATTTATAGCCCTGCAGTCCTTGGGGATATGAAGTGTCCTTTAGCACAGGTTTTAAAACTGCTGTTGCGGCAAAGGGCCACAGGGCGGCAGGATTTCTACCTTCCCCACTGGTTACGAGGGAAAAAGTACCTGCCTGGAAGTAGTGTTCCTTGGTTGTAAATTCGAGTGGATTGTGCACGGATACACCTCCAAAGCTTATGTCTCCTTAACTTAGGTTTGTTTTTTATATTTAATTTATATTTTTTATCGGAGTAATATTCGTTTGTGTACGTGGACCACTTCTTCTTTGTGCATTCATCTGTTGATGGAAATTTTGGTTGTTCCAAGTCTTGGCTAGGGGAAATAGTGCTGCAGTGTACGATTGTCAACCTGTTTCTTTTGATTCTGGTCTTCTCAGGTGATAGGGCCCGTAATGGGCCTACCAGATCATATGGTGGCTCAATTTTTACCTTTAAACCCACCTCCTTTCTGTTCTCACTATTGGCTGTTCCCAGTTGACATCCCACCAGCAGCTAGAGGGCACACAGGTCTCTAAAACCCCTTGAGTATTTATTGTTTAGAGATTTTCGCTTATGATCATTCTGACTGTTGTCAGGTAAAAGTTTTTGTAGATTGCATTTGCATATCTTTATTAATTCCTGACGTTGAGCCTTTTCCATGGCCTTTATGGTTAAACAAACAAACAAAAAATAGAACGAAAAAAATATGTAAGTTAAATATGCCTCTTGAAATTGTCTTCTTGAAAGGTTGCCCTCTTTTGAATTTTTTCGTCGATATTTGAACCCAGGATATTTTTTGCGGGCCGGTGTCATTGACAGAGCTGCAATTCTTGTGAATATTAAGTGACCCTTAGCACCGTGTTTAAATCTGCTTTTGCAGGAGACGGTCACAAGGCTGCGGCAGTTCTCCATTCCCAAATCTGGTTAACTAGGGCCAAAGAGCCTTCCTGGGTGTAACGTTCCAACTTGTAAATTAGAATGGAATGTGCCAGCAAAAACCTCCATAAGTTTATGTCTCATTACTTCTTGTTGGCTTTCTTAATTTAATTTTTATTTGTTATCACAGCAAATTTGATTACAATGTTTTGTTTCTGCTAGGTGTGCAAGGTGTCATTGTTTTACACATATACATATATCTATTCATCTTCGGATCCATTTCCCATGCGGGTTATGACACAATGTTGAGTAGTCTTCTCTCGGTGTTCCGTAGGTCTTTGGTGCTTATATATTTCCCATGTGTTGGTATATCTCTGTTTATCCCAATATCCTAATTTATCCGATCCTCACACCTTTCCATTTGGTTAACCATGCGTTTGTTGATTGAATGTATGATTGCCTTTCTCTCTGAAAAATCTTCACTGGTATCCGTTTTTAGGTAACACCAATAAGTGATATCATAGGATATGTGTCCTTCGCTTTCTGACTTACTTCAAGTTGTGATTACCTCTGGACTCATCTATGGTGCTGCAGCCGGCATTGTTCCATTTTTTTCCTGGGCTAATATTGCACCAGTACGTATACCAGTTCTTCTTTTCCATTCATCTGTTGATGGAGTTTTTGCTAGCTTCCATGTCTTGGCTATTGCAATAATGCTGCAGTGCAGTTTTGCCTGCCTGTGTCTTTCTAATTCTGTCTTCTTAGGTCATATGCCCAGGAGTGTGCCTGCTGAATCCTATGGTACCTCGATGTGTACCTCTTAAAGGCACCTCCATTCGGTTTACATGATTTTCTCTTACCAGTTTAGTCCCACCCAAAGATGAGGGTACGCATTTCTCCGCAGCCCCTTCAGCATTTATGGCTTGCAGAATTTTTGATGATGGTCATTCTGACCCATGTGAGCTGATACCTTTTTGTGGCTGGATTTGCATATGTCTTATAATTCCTTATATTGAGCTTATAGGCATGTACTTATACTTTTTGTTTTTTAAAGAGTGAGTCCAGCTTACCTATTCAAATGATTTGTTGAAGTAGGTGCCATATTTTGAATATTTTGGCCATTACCTCCCTCAACCCATTGTGTTGGCAGGTGTCATTTATAGCCCTGCAGTCCTTTTGAATATGAAGTGACCTTTAGCATAGCTTTTAAAGCTGCTGTTGCGGCACACGGCCACAGGGCGGCAGCATTTCTACATTCCCCACTCTGGTTACTAGGGAAACAGTACCTTTATGAAGTAGTGTTCCTTGGTTGTAAATTCGAGTGGATTGTGCACGGATACACCCCCAAAGCTTATGTCTCCTTCCTTAGGTTTGTTTTTTATATTTAATTTATATTTTTTAATCGGAATAATATTCCTGTGTGTACATGGACCGCTTCTTCCTTGTGGATTCATCTGCTGATGGACATTTTGGTTGTTCCAAGTCTTGGCTAGGGGAAATAGTGCTGCAGTGTAGGATTGTCAGCCTGTGTCTTTTGATTCTGGTCTTCTCAGGTGATAGGGCCCGTAATGGGCCCACCAGATCATATGGGAGCTCAATTTTTACCTTTAAACGCACCTCCTTTCTTTTCTCACTACTGACTGTTACCATTTGACATCCCACCAGCAGCTAGAGGGTACTCAGTTCTCTAAAACCCCTTGATTATTTATTGTTTAGAGATTTTTTGCTGATGATCATTCTGACTGTGGTCTGGTAAAAGTTTTTGTAGATTGGATTTGCGTGTCTTTATTAGTTCCTGATGGTGAGCTTTTCCCATGGTCTTTTTTGTTAAACAAAAAAAAAAAAAATGAAAAGAGAAAATGTGAGTTAAGTATACCTCTTGAAATTGTCTTCTTGAAACCTTGCCCTCTCTTGAATTTTTTGGTCGATTTTCGACGCCAGGATTTTTTTTGAGGGCGTGTGTCACTTACAGGCTTGCAATTGTTGTTACTATTTAGTGACCATTACACTGGGTTGAAAGCTGCTGTTGTGGGAAACGGCCACACGGCAGCAGCGTTTCTCCATTCCCAAACTGGATTACTAGGGCAGCAGAGCTTTCCTGGAGGTCGTGTTCCTAGGTTGTAAATTCGAATGGAATGGGCAAGGAAAAAACCCCATCAATTTATGTCTGAGTACATCTTCTTTGTTGTTTTAATTTTTTTAATCAGCGTAATGATTAGAATATTATTTATTCTAGGTGTACACAATCTAGTTCATTTGAACATTATATATATATATATATTTATGTATAGGTCCTCTTCCCATATAAATTAATACAGAGTGTTCAGAACCTTCCTGGAAGTAGGGTTCCTAGGTTGTAAAGTAGAATGGAATGTGCCAGTTAAAACCCCCATAAGTTTGTCTCATTACTTCTTGTTCATTTTTTTAATTTAATGTTTAGTTGTCGTTTTTGTAACAACAAATCTGATTACAATGTTTCATTTGTTCTAGGTGTGGAAGATGTGGTTCTTTTATACATATATCTATTTATCTTCGGATCCATTTCCCCTGTGGGTTGTGACACAATGTTGAGTAGTCTTCTCTTGGAATTCCGTAGGTCTTTGGCGATTATATATTTCACATGTGTTTGTATATCTTTGTTAACCCCAGTATTCTAATGTATCCAATCCTCACACCTTTTCATTTGGTTAACCATAAGTTTCTTTAATGAATCTGTGATTGCCTTTCTTCGTGGAAATATCTTCACGGGTATCAATTTTTAGGTAACACCTATAAGTGATACCATAGGATACGTGTCTTTCGCTTTCTGAGTTACTTCAAGTTGTGTGAGTACCTGTAGACTCATCTGTGGTGCTGCAAACGATGTTGTTTCCGTTTTTCCCTTGGCTAATATTCCATCTGTACATGTACCAGTTCTTCTTTGGCCATTCATCTTTTGAAGGACTTTTTGGTTGTTTTCATGTCTTGTCTATTGTAATACTGCTACAGTGCACTATTGCCTGCCTGTGTCATTCAATTCTGTCTTCCTAGATCACAGGCCCAGGATTGGGCCCGCTGAATCATATGGTAGCTCAAAATTTACCTTTTAAAGACACCTTTTTCTGTTTTTATTAGTGGCTGTTACCAGTTTACATCCCACTTAAAGTTGAGAGTATGCATTTCTCCACAACCCCTTCGGCATTTATTGTTTGTAGTTTTTTCGCTGATGGTCATTCTCCCTGGAATGCGCTGATACCTTTTTGTGGTTGAATTTGCGTGCGTCTAACAATTCCTTATATTGAGATATTAGCCATATGCTTTTTCTTTCTTTTTAAAGAGTACAACTTACATATTCAAATTGTTTTCATGTAGTATGTGCCACATTTTGAATTTTTTGGGCGATTACCTCCCTCAAGACATTAAAACAAACAAAAAAAGGCATTTAGACGGCAGGTGTCATTTGCCGCCCCGCAGTTCTTGTGAATATGAAGTGAGCATTAGCACAGCTTTTAAAGCTGCTGTTGTGGGGAACAGCCACAGGGCGGTAGCATTTCTACATTACACACTCTGGTTACTAGGGAAAGAGAATCTTCCTGAAAGGTGTGTTTCTCGGTTTTACATTAGAGTGGAATGTGCCCGGATAAGCCTCCAAAAGCTTATGTCTCCTTCCTTATGTTTGTTGATAAAATTTAATTTATATTTTTTCTCAGAGTAATATTCCATTGTGTATATGGACCACTTCTTCTTTGTGCATTCATCTGTTGATGGACATTTTGGTTGCTTCCAAGTCTTGGCTGTGGTAAATTTTGCTGCAAGGCAGGATTGCTAGCCTGTGTCTTTTTGATTCTCGTCTTCTCAGGTGATAGGCCCAGCAGCGGGCCTGCTGGATTGAATCGTAGCTCAGTGTTTACCTTGTGAAGGCTCCTCCATTCTGTTTTCATTGATGGCTCTTACCAGTTTACATCCCACTTAGAGCTGAGGGTACGCAATTCTCCACAACCCCTTTGGCATTTATTGTTTGCAGAATTTTTGCTGATGGTCATTCGGATACATTTTTGTAGGCTGGATTTGCATGTCTTTAATAATTCCTAATGTTGAGCGTTCTGCCACGCCTTTTTTGTTGTTGTTGTTTAAAAACAAAAGAAAAAAAGTGTGAGTAAAATATACCTTTTGAAATTGTCGTGTTGAAATGTTGCCCTGTTTTGAATTTCTTGGTCTATTTTCGATCCCAGGATTTTTTTTTGATGGCAGGTGTCATTTACGGGTCTGCAATTATTGTGAATATTAAGTGACCATTATCCCTGGGTTAACAGCTGCTGTTGCAGGATACGGTCACAAGGCTGCAGCATTTCTCCATGCCCAAATCTGGTTACTAGGGCAACAGAGCCTTCCTGGAAGTCCTGTTCCTAGGTTGTAAATTAGAATGGAATGTGCCAGGAAAAACCCCCATACGTTTGTCTCATTACGTCTTGTCCGTTTTTTTAAATTTAAATTTTATTTGTTATCACAGCCAATTTGATTACAATGTTTTGTTTGTTCTAGGTGTGCAAGATGTGGTTTTCTTACACATATACATATATCTATTCATCTTCGGATCCCTACCCAATGGAGGTTATGACACAGTGTTGAGTAGTCTTCTCTTGGAATTCCGTAGGTCTTTGGTGATTATATATTTCACCTGTGTTTGTATATCTCTGTTAACCCCAATATCCTAATGTAGCCAATCTTCACAACTTTCCAATTGGTTATCCAAAAGTTTGTTTAAGAAATCTGTGATTGCCTTTCTCTGTGGAAATACCTTCATTGGTATCAATTTTTAGGTAACACCTATAATTGATACAATAGGCTATGTGTCTTTCGCCTTCTGACTTACTGCAAGTTGTGTGATTACCTCCAGACTCATCTATGGTTCCGCAAACTGCATTGTTTCATTTTTTTTTCGTGACTCCTATTCCATGTGTACCCATACCAGTTCTTCTGTGTCCATTCGTCTCTTGATGGACTTTTTGTTTTTTTCCATGTCTTGGCTATTTTAATACTGCCGAAGTGCAGTTTTGCCTGCCTGTGTCTTTATATTTCTGTCTCCCTAGGTTATAGGCCAAGGAGTGGGCTTGCAGGGTCATATGGTATCTCAATGTTTACCTTTTAAAGGCAGCTCCATTCTGTTTTCATTAGTGGCACTTAGCAGTTTACGAGCCACTTAAAGTTGAGGGTATGAATTTCGCCACAACCCCTTCAGGATTTATTGTTTGTATTTTTTTGCTGATGGTCATTCTGACCGGTGTGAGCTGATACCTTTTTGTGGCTGGATTTGCATATGTCTTATAATTCCTTATATTGAGCTTATAGCCATGTACTTTTTTGTTGTTTTTTAAAGAGTGAGTACAGCTTACCTATTCAAATGGTTTCTTGAAGTATGTGCCATATTTTGAATTCTTTTGGCCATTACCTCCCTCAACACATTTTGTTGGCAGGTGTCATTTATAGCCCTGCAGTCCTTGGGGATATGAAGTGTCCTTTAGCACAGGTTTTAAAACTGCTGTTGCGGCAAAGGGCCACAGGGCGGCAGGATTTCTACCTTCCCCACTGGTTACGAGGGAAAAAGTACCTGCCTGGAAGTAGTGTTCCTTGGTTGTAAATTCGAGTGGATTGTGCACGGATACACCTCCAAAGCTTATGTCTCCTTAACTTAGGTTTGTTTTTTATATTTAATTTATATTTTTTATCGGAGTAATATTCGTTTGTGTACGTGGACCACTTCTTCTTTGTGCATTCATCTGTTGATGGAAATTTTGGTTGTTCCAAGTCTTGGCTAGGGGAAATAGTGCTGCAGTGTACGATTGTCAACCTGTTTCTTTTGATTCTGGTCTTCTCAGGTGATAGGGCCCGTAATGGGCCTACCAGATCATATGGTGGCTCAATTTTTACCTTTAAACCCACCTCCTTTCTGTTCTCACTATTGGCTGTTCCCAGTTGACATCCCACCAGCAGCTAGAGGGCACACAGGTCTCTAAAACCCCTTGAGTATTTATTGTTTAGAGATTTTCGCTTATGATCATTCTGACTGTTGTCAGGTAAAAGTTTTTGTAGATTGCATTTGCATATCTTTATTAATTCCTGACGTTGAGCCTTTTCCATGGCCTTTATGGTTAAACAAACAAACAAAAAATAGAACGAAAAAAATATGTAAGTTAAATATGCCTCTTGAAATTGTCTTCTTGAAAGGTTGCCCTCTTTTGAATTTTTTCGTCGATATTTGAACCCAGGATATTTTTTGCGGGCCGGTGTCATTGACAGAGCTGCAATTCTTGTGAATATTAAGTGACCCTTAGCACCGTGTTTAAATCTGCTTTTGCAGGAGACGGTCACAAGGCTGCGGCAGTTCTCCATTCCCAAATCTGGTTAACTAGGGCCAAAGAGCCTTCCTGGGTGTAACGTTCCAACTTGTAAATTAGAATGGAATGTGCCAGCAAAAACCTCCATAAGTTTATGTCTCATTACTTCTTGTTGGCTTTCTTAATTTAATTTTTATTTGTTATCACAGCAAATTTGATTACAATGTTTTGTTTCTGCTAGGTGTGCAAGGTGTCATTGTTTTACACATATACATATATCTATTCATCTTCGGATCCATTTCCCATGCGGGTTATGACACAATGTTGAGTAGTCTTCTCTCGGTGTTCCGTAGGTCTTTGGTGCTTATATATTTCCCATGTGTTGGTATATCTCTGTTTATCCCAATATCCTAATTTATCCGATCCTCACACCTTTCCATTTGGTTAACCATGCGTTTGTTGATTGAATGTATGATTGCCTTTCTCTCTGAAAAATCTTCACTGGTATCCGTTTTTAGGTAACACCAATAAGTGATATCATAGGATATGTGTCCTTCGCTTTCTGACTTACTTCAAGTTGTGATTACCTCTGGACTCATCTATGGTGCTGCAGCCGGCATTGTTCCATTTTTTTCCTGGGCTAATATTGCACCAGTACGTATACCAGTTCTTCTTTTCCATTCATCTGTTGATGGAGTTTTTGCTAGCTTCCATGTCTTGGCTATTGCAATAATGCTGCAGTGCAGTTTTGCCTGCCTGTGTCTTTCTAATTCTGTCTTCTTAGGTCATATGCCCAGGAGTGTGCCTGCTGAATCCTATGGTACCTCGATGTGTACCTCTTAAAGGCACCTCCATTCGGTTTACATGATTTTCTCTTACCAGTTTAGTCCCACCCAAAGATGAGGGTACGCATTTCTCCGCAGCCCCTTCAGCATTTATGGCTTGCAGAATTTTTGATGATGGTCATTCTGACCCATGTGAGCTGATACCTTTTTGTGGCTGGATTTGCATATGTCTTATAATTCCTTATATTGAGCTTATAGGCATGTACTTATACTTTTTGTTTTTTAAAGAGTGAGTCCAGCTTACCTATTCAAATGATTTGTTGAAGTAGGTGCCATATTTTGAATATTTTGGCCATTACCTCCCTCAACCCATTGTGTTGGCAGGTGTCATTTATAGCCCTGCAGTCCTTTTGAATATGAAGTGACCTTTAGCATAGCTTTTAAAGCTGCTGTTGCGGCACACGGCCACAGGGCGGCAGCATTTCTACATTCCCCACTCTGGTTACTAGGGAAACAGTACCTTTATGAAGTAGTGTTCCTTGGTTGTAAATTCGAGTGGATTGTGCACGGATACACCCCCAAAGCTTATGTCTCCTTCCTTAGGTTTGTTTTTTATATTTAATTTATATTTTTTAATCGGAATAATATTCCTGTGTGTACATGGACCGCTTCTTCCTTGTGGATTCATCTGCTGATGGACATTTTGGTTGTTCCAAGTCTTGGCTAGGGGAAATAGTGCTGCAGTGTAGGATTGTCAGCCTGTGTCTTTTGATTCTGGTCTTCTCAGGTGATAGGGCCCGTAATGGGCCCACCAGATCATATGGGAGCTCAATTTTTACCTTTAAACGCACCTCCTTTCTTTTCTCACTACTGACTGTTACCATTTGACATCCCACCAGCAGCTAGAGGGTACTCAGTTCTCTAAAACCCCTTGATTATTTATTGTTTAGAGATTTTTTGCTGATGATCATTCTGACTGTGGTCTGGTAAAAGTTTTTGTAGATTGGATTTGCGTGTCTTTATTAGTTCCTGATGGTGAGCTTTTCCCATGGTCTTTTTTGTTAAACAAAAAAAAAAAAAATGAAAAGAGAAAATGTGAGTTAAGTATACCTCTTGAAATTGTCTTCTTGAAACCTTGCCCTCTCTTGAATTTTTTGGTCGATTTTCGACGCCAGGATTTTTTTTGAGGGCGTGTGTCACTTACAGGCTTGCAATTGTTGTTACTATTTAGTGACCATTACACTGGGTTGAAAGCTGCTGTTGTGGGAAACGGCCACACGGCAGCAGCGTTTCTCCATTCCCAAACTGGATTACTAGGGCAGCAGAGCTTTCCTGGAGGTCGTGTTCCTAGGTTGTAAATTCGAATGGAATGGGCAAGGAAAAAACCCCATCAATTTATGTCTGAGTACATCTTCTTTGTTGTTTTAATTTTTTTAATCAGCGTAATGATTAGAATATTATTTATTCTAGGTGTACACAATCTAGTTCATTTGAACATTATATATATATATATATTTATGTATAGGTCCTCTTCCCATATAAATTAATACAGAGTGTTCAGAACCTTCCTGGAAGTAGGGTTCCTAGGTTGTAAAGTAGAATGGAATGTGCCAGTTAAAACCCCCATAAGTTTGTCTCATTACTTCTTGTTCATTTTTTTACTTTAATGTTTAGTTGTAGTTTTTGTAACAACAGATCTGATTACAATGTTTCATTTGTTCTAGGTGTGGAAGATGTGGTTCTTTTATACATATATCTATTTATCTTCGGATCCATTTCCCCTGTGGGTTATGACACAATGTTGAGTAGTCTTCTCTTGGAATTCCGTAGGTCTTTGGCGATTATATATTTCACATGTGTTTGTATATCTTTGTTAACCCCAGTATTCTAATGTATCCAATCCTCACACCTTTTCATTTGGTTAACCATAAGTTTCTTTAATGAATCTGTGATTGCCTTTCTTCGTGGAAATATCTTCACGGGTATCAATTTTTAGGTAACACCTATAAGTGATACCATAGGATACGTGTCTTTCGCTTTCTGAGTTACTTCAAGTTGTGTGAGTACCTGTAGACTCATCTGTGGTGCTGCAAACGATGTTGTTTCCGTTTTTCCCTTGGCTAATATTCCATCTGTACATGTACCAGTTCTTCTTTGGCCATTCATCTTTTGAAGGACTTTTTGGTTGTTTTCATGTCTTGTCTATTGTAATACTGCTACAGTGCACTATTGCCTGCCTGTGTCATTCAATTCTGTCTTCCTAGATCACAGGCCCAGGATTGGGCCCGCTGAATCATATGGTAGCTCAAAATTTACCTTTTAAAGACACCTTTTTCTGTTTTTATTAGTGGCTGTTACCAGTTTACATCCCACTTAAAGTTGAGAGTATGCATTTCTCCACAACCCCTTCGGCATTTATTGTTTGTAGTTTTTTCGCTGATGGTCATTCTCCCTGGAATGCGCTGATACCTTTTTGTGGTTGAATTTGCGTGCGTCTAACAATTCCTTATATTGAGATATTAGCCATATGCTTTTTCTTTCTTTTTAAAGAGTAAAACTTACATATTCAAATTGTTTTCATGTAGTATGTGCCACATTTTGAATTTTTTGGGCGATTACCTCCCTCAAGACATTAAAACAAACAAAAAAAGGCATTTAGACGGCAGGTGTCATTTGCCGCCCCGCAGTTCTTGTGAATATGAAGTGAGCATTAGCACAGCTTTTAAAGCTGCTGTTGTGGGGAACAGCCACAGGGCGGTAGCATTTCTACATTACACACTCTGGTTACTAGGGAAAGAGAATCTTCCTGAAAGGTGTGTTTCTCGGTTTTACATTAGAGTGGAATGTGCCCGGATAAACCTCCAAAAGCTTATGTCTCCTTCCTTATGTTTGTTGATAAAATTTAATTTATATTTTTTCTCAGAGTAATATTCCATTGTGTATATGGACCACTTCTTCTTTGTGCATTCATCTGTTGATGGACATTTTGGTTGCTTCCAAGTCTTGGCTGTGGTAAATTTTGCTGCAAGGCAGGATTGCTAGCCTGTGTCTTTTTGATTCTCGTCTTCTCAGGTGATAGGCCCAGCAGTGGGCCTGCTGGATTGAATCGTAGCTCAGTGTTTACCTTGTGAAGGCTCCTCCATTCTGTTTTCATTGATGGCTCTTACCAGTTTACATCCCACTTAGAGCTGAGGGTACGCAATTCTCCACAACCCCTTTGGCATTTATTGTTTGCAGAATTTTTGCTGATGGTCATTCGGATACATTTTTGTAGGCTGAATTTGCATGTCTTTAATAATTCCTAATGTTGAGCGTTCTGCCACGCCTTTTTTGTTGTTGTTGTTTAAAAACAAAAGAAAAAAAGTGTGAGTAAAATATACCTTTTGAAATTGTCGTGTTGAAATGTTGCCCTGTTTTGAATTTCTTGGTCTATTTTCGGTCCCAGGATTTTTTTTTGATGGCAGGTGTCATTTACGGGTCTGCAATTATTGTGAATATTAAGTGACCATTATCCCTGGGTTAACAGCTGCTGTTGCAGGATACGGTCATAAGGCTGCAGCATTTCTCCATGCCCAAATCTGGTTACTAGCGCAACAGAGCCTTCCTGGAAGTCCTGTTCCTAGGTTGTAAATTAGAATGGAATGTGCCAGGAAAAACCCCCATACGTTTGTCTCATTACGTCTTGTCCGTTTTTTTAAATTTAAATTTTATTTGTTATCACAGCCAATTTGATTACAATGTTTTGTTTGTTCTAGGTGTGCAAGATGTGGTTTTCTTACACATATACATATATCTATTCATCTTCGGATCCCTACCCAATGGAGGTTATGACACAGTGTTGAGTAGTCTTCTCTTGGAATTCCGTAGGTCTTTGGTGATTATGTATTTCACCTGTGTTTGTATATCTCTGTTAACCCCAATATCCTAATGTAGCCAATCTTCACAACTTTCCAATTGGTTATCCAAAAGTTTGTTTAAGAAATCTGTGATTGCCTTTCTCTGTGGAAATACCTTCATTGGTATCAATTTTTAGGTAACACCTATAATTGATACAATAGGCTATGTGTCTTTCGCCTTCTGACTTACTGCAAGTTGTGTGATTACCTCCAGACTCATCTATGGTTCCGCAAACTGCATTGTTTCATTTTTTTTTCGTGACTCCTATTCCATGTGTACCCATACCAGTTCTTCTGTGTCCATTCGTCTCTTGATGGACTTTTTGTTTTTTTCCATGTCTTGGCTATTTTAATACTGCCGAAGTGCAGTTTTGCCTGCCTGTGTCTTTATATTTCTGTCTCCCTAGGTTATAGGCCAAGGAGTGGGCTTGCAGGGTCATATGGTATCTCAATGTTTACCTTTTAAAGGCAGCTCCATTCTGTTTTCATTAGTGGCACTTAGCAGTTTACGAGCCACTTAAAGTTGAGGGTATGAATTTCGCCACAACCCCTTCAGGATTTATTGTTTGTATTTTTTTGCTGATGGTCATTCTGACCGGTGTGAGCTGATACCTTTTTGTGGCTGGATTTGCATATGTCTTATAATTCCTTATATTGAGCTTATAGCCATGTACTTTTTTGTTGTTTTTTAAAGAGTGAGTACAGCTTACCTATTCAAATGGTTTCTTGAAGTATGTGCCATATTTTGAATTCTTTTGGCCATTACCTCCCTCAACACATTTTGTTGGCAGGTGTCATTTATAGCCCTGCAGTCCTTGGGGATATGAAGTGTCCTTTAGCACAGGTTTTAAAACTGCTGTTGCGGCAAAGGGCCACAGGGCGGCAGGATTTCTACCTTCCCCACTGGTTACGAGGGAAAAAGTACCTGCCTGGAAGTAGTGTTCCTTGGTTGTAAATTCGAGTGGATTGTGCACGGATACACCTCCAAAGCTTATGTCTCCTTAACTTAGGTTTGTTTTTTATATTTAATTTATATTTTTTATCGGAGTAATATTCGTTTGTGTACGTGGACCACTTCTTCTTTGTGCATTCATCTGTTGATGGAAATTTTGGTTGTTCCAAGTCTTGGCTAGGGGAAATAGTGCTGCAGTGTACGATTGTCAACCTGTTTCTTTTGATTCTGGTCTTCTCAGGTGATAGGGCCCGTAATGGGCCTACCAGATCATATGGTGGCTCAATTTTTACCTTTAAACCCACCTCCTTTCTGTTCTCACTATTGGCTGTTCCCAGTTGACATCCCACCAGCAGCTAGAGGGCACACAGGTCTCTAAAACCCCTTGAGTATTTATTGTTTAGAGATTTTCGCTTATGATCATTCTGACTGTTGTCAGGTAAAAGTTTTTGTAGATTGCATTTGCATATCTTTATTAATTCCTGACGTTGAGCCTTTTCCATGGCCTTTATGGTTAAACAAACAAACAAAAAATAGAACGAAAAAAATATGTAAGTTAAATATGCCTCTTGAAATTGTCTTCTTGAAAGGTTGCCCTCTTTTGAATTTTTTCGTCGATATTTGAACCCAGGATATTTTTTGCGGGCCGGTGTCATTGACAGAGCTGCAATTCTTGTGAATATTAAGTGACCCTTAGCACCGTGTTTAAATCTGCTTTTGCAGGAGACGGTCACAAGGCTGCGGCAGTTCTCCATTCCCAAATCTGGTTAACTAGGGCCAAAGAGCCTTCCTGGGTGTAACGTTCCAACTTGTAAATTAGAATGGAATGTGCCAGCAAAAACCTCCATAAGTTTATGTCTCATTACTTCTTGTTGGCTTTCTTAATTTAATTTTTATTTGTTATCACAGCAAATTTGATTACAATGTTTTGTTTCTGCTAGGTGTGCAAGGTGTCATTGTTTTACACATATACATATATCTATTCATCTTCGGATCCATTTCCCATGCGGGTTATGACACAATGTTGAGTAGTCTTCTCTCGGTGTTCCGTAGGTCTTTGGTGCTTATATATTTCCCATGTGTTGGTATATCTCTGTTTATCCCAATATCCTAATTTATCCGATCCTCACACCTTTCCATTTGGTTAACCATGCGTTTGTTGATTGAATGTATGATTGCCTTTCTCTCTGAAAAATCTTCACTGGTATCCGTTTTTAGGTAACACCAATAAGTGATATCATAGGATATGTGTCCTTCGCTTTCTGACTTACTTCAAGTTGTGATTACCTCTGGACTCATCTATGGTGCTGCAGCCGGCATTGTTCCATTTTTTTCCTGGGCTAATATTGCACCAGTACGTATACCAGTTCTTCTTTTCCATTCATCTGTTGATGGAGTTTTTGCTAGCTTCCATGTCTTGGCTATTGCAATAATGCTGCAGTGCAGTTTTGCCTGCCTGTGTCTTTCTAATTCTGTCTTCTTAGGTCATATGCCCAGGAGTGTGCCTGCTGAATCCTATGGTACCTCGATGTGTACCTCTTAAAGGCACCTCCATTCGGTTTACATGATTTTCTCTTACCAGTTTAGTCCCACCCAAAGATGAGGGTACGCATTTCTCCGCAGCCCCTTCAGCATTTATGGCTTGCAGAATTTTTGATGATGGTCATTCTGACCCATGTGAGCTGATACCTTTTTGTGGCTGGATTTGCATATGTCTTATAATTCCTTATATTGAGCTTATAGGCATGTACTTATACTTTTTGTTTTTTAAAGAGTGAGTCCAGCTTACCTATTCAAATGATTTGTTGAAGTAGGTGCCATATTTTGAATATTTTGGCCATTACCTCCCTCAACCCATTGTGTTGGCAGGTGTCATTTATAGCCCTGCAGTCCTTTTGAATATGAAGTGACCTTTAGCATAGCTTTTAAAGCTGCTGTTGCGGCACACGGCCACAGGGCGGCAGCATTTCTACATTCCCCACTCTGGTTACTAGGGAAACAGTACCTTTATGAAGTAGTGTTCCTTGGTTGTAAATTCGAGTGGATTGTGCACGGATACACCCCCAAAGCTTATGTCTCCTTCCTTAGGTTTGTTTTTTATATTTAATTTATATTTTTTAATCGGAATAATATTCCTGTGTGTACATGGACCGCTTCTTCCTTGTGGATTCATCTGCTGATGGACATTTTGGTTGTTCCAAGTCTTGGCTAGGGGAAATAGTGCTGCAGTGTAGGATTGTCAGCCTGTGTCTTTTGATTCTGGTCTTCTCAGGTGATAGGGCCCGTAATGGGCCCACCAGATCATATGGGAGCTCAATTTTTACCTTTAAACGCACCTCCTTTCTTTTCTCACTACTGACTGTTACCATTTGACATCCCACCAGCAGCTAGAGGGTACTCAGTTCTCTAAAACCCCTTGATTATTTATTGTTTAGAGATTTTTTGCTGATGATCATTCTGACTGTGGTCTGGTAAAAGTTTTTGTAGATTGGATTTGCGTGTCTTTATTAGTTCCTGATGGTGAGCTTTTCCCATGGTCTTTTTTGTTAAACAAAAAAAAAAAAAATGAAAAGAGAAAATGTGAGTTAAGTATACCTCTTGAAATTGTCTTCTTGAAACCTTGCCCTCTCTTGAATTTTTTGGTCGATTTTCGACGCCAGGATTTTTTTTGAGGGCGTGTGTCACTTACAGGCTTGCAATTGTTGTTACTATTTAGTGACCATTACACTGGGTTGAAAGCTGCTGTTGTGGGAAACGGCCACACGGCAGCAGCGTTTCTCCATTCCCAAACTGGATTACTAGGGCAGCAGAGCTTTCCTGGAGGTCGTGTTCCTAGGTTGTAAATTCGAATGGAATGGGCAAGGAAAAAACCCCATCAATTTATGTCTGAGTACATCTTCTTTGTTGTTTTAATTTTTTTAATCAGCGTAATGATTAGAATATTATTTATTCTAGGTGTACACAATCTAGTTCATTTGAACATTATATATATATATATATTTATGTATAGGTCCTCTTCCCATATAAATTAATACAGAGTGTTCAGAACCTTCCTGGAAGTAGGGTTCCTAGGTTGTAAAGTAGAATGGAATGTGCCAGTTAAAACCCCCATAAGTTTGTCTCATTACTTCTTGTTCATTTTTTTAATTTAATGTTTAGTTGTCGTTTTTGTAACAACAAATCTGATTACAATGTTTCATTTGTTCTAGGTGTGGAAGATGTGGTTCTTTTATACATATATCTATTTATCTTCGGATCCATTTCCCCTGTGGGTTGTGACACAATGTTGAGTAGTCTTCTCTTGGAATTCCGTAGGTCTTTGGCGATTATATATTTCACATGTGTTTGTATATCTTTGTTAACCCCAGTATTCTAATGTATCCAATCCTCACACCTTTTCATTTGGTTAACCATAAGTTTCTTTAATGAATCTGTGATTGCCTTTCTTCGTGGAAATATCTTCACGGGTATCAATTTTTAGGTAACACCTATAAGTGATACCATAGGATACGTGTCTTTCGCTTTCTGAGTTACTTCAAGTTGTGTGAGTACCTGTAGACTCATCTGTGGTGCTGCAAACGATGTTGTTTCCGTTTTTCCCTTGGCTAATATTCCATCTGTACATGTACCAGTTCTTCTTTGGCCATTCATCTTTTGAAGGACTTTTTGGTTGTTTTCATGTCTTGTCTATTGTAATACTGCTACAGTGCACTATTGCCTGCCTGTGTCATTCAATTCTGTCTTCCTAGATCACAGGCCCAGGATTGGGCCCGCTGAATCATATGGTAGCTCAAAATTTACCTTTTAAAGACACCTTTTTCTGTTTTTATTAGTGGCTGTTACCAGTTTACATCCCACTTAAAGTTGAGAGTATGCATTTCTCCACAACCCCTTCGGCATTTATTGTTTGTAGTTTTTTCGCTGATGGTCATTCTCCCTGGAATGCGCTGATACCTTTTTGTGGTTGAATTTGCGTGCGTCTAACAATTCCTTATATTGAGATATTAGCCATATGCTTTTTCTTTCTTTTTAAAGAGTAAAACTTACATATTCAAATTGTTTTCATGTAGTATGTGCCACATTTTGAATTTTTTGGGCGATTACCTCCCTCAAGACATTAAAACAAACAAAAAAAGGCATTTAGACGGCAGGTGTCATTTGCCGCCCCGCAGTTCTTGTGAATATGAAGTGAGCATTAGCACAGCTTTTAAAGCTGCTGTTGTGGGGAACAGCCACAGGGCGGTAGCATTTCTACATTACACACTCTGGTTACTAGGGAAAGAGAATCTTCCTGAAAGGTGTGTTTCTCGGTTTTACATTAGAGTGGAATGTGCCCGGATAAGCCTCCAAAAGCTTATGTCTCCTTCCTTATGTTTGTTGATAAAATTTAATTTATATTTTTTCTCAGAGTAATATTCCATTGTGTATATGGACCACTTCTTCTTTGTGCATTCATCTGTTGATGGACATTTTGGTTGCTTCCAAGTCTTGGCTGTGGTAAATTTTGCTGCAAGGCAGGATTGCTAGCCTGTGTCTTTTTGATTCTCGTCTTCTCAGGTGATAGGCCCAGCAGCGGGCCTGCTGGATTGAATCGTAGCTCAGTGTTTACCTTGTGAAGGCTCCTCCATTCTGTTTTCATTGATGGCTCTTACCAGTTTACATCCCACTTAGAGCTGAGGGTACGCAATTCTCCACAACCCCTTTGGCATTTATTGTTTGCAGAATTTTTGCTGATGGTCATTCGGATACATTTTTGTAGGCTGGATTTGCATGTCTTTAATAATTCCTAATGTTGAGCGTTCTGCCACGCCTTTTTTGTTGTTGTTGTTTAAAAACAAAAGAAAAAAAGTGTGAGTAAAATATACCTTTTGAAATTGTCGTGTTGAAATGTTGCCCTGTTTTGAATTTCTTGGTCTATTTTCGATCCCAGGATTTTTTTTTGATGGCAGGTGTCATTTACGGGTCTGCAATTATTGTGAATATTAAGTGACCATTATCCCTGGGTTAACAGCTGCTGTTGCAGGATACGGTCACAAGGCTGCAGCATTTCTCCATGCCCAAATCTGGTTACTAGGGCAACAGAGCCTTCCTGGAAGTCCTGTTCCTAGGTTGTAAATTAGAATGGAATGTGCCAGGAAAAACCCCCATACGTTTGTCTCATTACGTCTTGTCCGTTTTTTTAAATTTAAATTTTATTTGTTATCACAGCCAATTTGATTACAATGTTTTGTTTGTTCTAGGTGTGCAAGATGTGGTTTTCTTACACATATACATATATCTATTCATCTTCGGATCCCTACCCAATGGAGGTTATGACACAGTGTTGAGTAGTCTTCTCTTGGAATTCCGTAGGTCTTTGGTGATTATATATTTCACCTGTGTTTGTATATCTCTGTTAACCCCAATATCCTAATGTAGCCAATCTTCACAACTTTCCAATTGGTTATCCAAAAGTTTGTTTAAGAAATCTGTGATTGCCTTTCTCTGTGGAAATACCTTCATTGGTATCAATTTTTAGGTAACACCTATAATTGATACAATAGGCTATGTGTCTTTCGCCTTCTGACTTAACTGCAAGTTGTGTGATTACCTCCAGACTCATCTATGGTTCCGCAAACTGCATTGTTTCATTTTTTTTTCGTGACTCCTATTCCATGTGTACCCATACCAGTTCTTCTGTGTCCATTCGTCTCTTGATGGACTTTTTGTTTTTTTCCATGTCTTGGCTATTTTAATACTGCCGAAGTGCAGTTTTGCCTGCCTGTGTCTTTATATTTCTGTCTCCCTAGGTTATAGGCCAAGGAGTGGGCTTGCAGGGTCATATGGTATCTCAATGTTTACCTTTTAAAGGCAGCTCCATTCTGTTTTCATTAGTGGCACTTAGCAGTTTACGAGCCACTTAAAGTTGAGGGTATGAATTTCGCCACAACCCCTTCAGGATTTATTGTTTGTATTTTTTTGCTGATGGTCATTCTGACCGGTGTGAGCTGATACCTTTTTGTGGCTGGATTTGCATATGTCTTATAATTCCTTATATTGAGCTTATAGCCATGTACTTTTTTGTTGTTTTTTAAAGAGTGAGTACAGCTTACCTATTCAAATGGTTTCTTGAAGTATGTGCCATATTTTGAATTCTTTTGGCCATTACCTCCCTCAACACATTTTGTTGGCAGGTGTCATTTATAGCCCTGCAGTCCTTGGGGATATGAAGTGTCCTTTAGCACAGGTTTTAAAACTGCTGTTGCGGCAAAGGGCCACAGGGCGGCAGGATTTCTACCTTCCCCACTGGTTACGAGGGAAAAAGTACCTGCCTGGAAGTAGTGTTCCTTGGTTGTAAATTCGAGTGGATTGTGCACGGATACACCTCCAAAGCTTATGTCTCCTTAACTTAGGTTTGTTTTTTATATTTAATTTATATTTTTTATCGGAGTAATATTCGTTTGTGTACGTGGACCACTTCTTCTTTGTGCATTCATCTGTTGATGGAAATTTTGGTTGTTCCAAGTCTTGGCTAGGGGAAATAGTGCTGCAGTGTACGATTGTCAACCTGTTTCTTTTGATTCTGGTCTTCTCAGGTGATAGGGCCCGTAATGGGCCTACCAGATCATATGGTGGCTCAATTTTTACCTTTAAACCCACCTCCTTTCTGTTCTCACTATTGGCTGTTCCCAGTTGACATCCCACCAGCAGCTAGAGGGCACACAGGTCTCTAAAACCCCTTGAGTATTTATTGTTTAGAGATTTTCGCTTATGATCATTCTGACTGTTGTCAGGTAAAAGTTTTTGTAGATTGCATTTGCATATCTTTATTAATTCCTGACGTTGAGCCTTTTCCATGGCCTTTATGGTTAAACAAACAAACAAAAAATAGAACGAAAAAAATATGTAAGTTAAATATGCCTCTTGAAATTGTCTTCTTGAAAGGTTGCCCTCTTTTGAATTTTTTCGTCGATATTTGAACCCAGGATATTTTTTGCGGGCCGGTGTCATTGACAGAGCTGCAATTCTTGTGAATATTAAGTGACCCTTAGCACCGTGTTTAAATCTGCTTTTGCAGGAGACGGTCACAAGGCTGCGGCAGTTCTCCATTCCCAAATCTGGTTAACTAGGGCCAAAGAGCCTTCCTGGGTGTAACGTTCCAACTTGTAAATTAGAATGGAATGTGCCAGCAAAAACCTCCATAAGTTTATGTCTCATTACTTCTTGTTGGCTTTCTTAATTTAATTTTTATTTGTTATCACAGCAAATTTGATTACAATGTTTTGTTTCTGCTAGGTGTGCAAGGTGTCATTGTTTTACACATATACATATATCTATTCATCTTCGGATCCATTTCCCATGCGGGTTATGACACAATGTTGAGTAGTCTTCTCTCGGTGTTCCGTAGGTCTTTGGTGCTTATATATTTCCCATGTGTTGGTATATCTCTGTTTATCCCAATATCCTAATTTATCCGATCCTCACACCTTTCCATTTGGTTAACCATGCGTTTGTTGATTGAATGTATGATTGCCTTTCTCTCTGAAAAATCTTCACTGGTATCCGTTTTTAGGTAACACCAATAAGTGATATCATAGGATATGTGTCCTTCGCTTTCTGACTTACTTCAAGTTGTGATTACCTCTGGACTCATCTATGGTGCTGCAGCCGGCATTGTTCCATTTTTTTCCTGGGCTAATATTGCACCAGTACGTATACCAGTTCTTCTTTTCCATTCATCTGTTGATGGAGTTTTTGCTAGCTTCCATGTCTTGGCTATTGCAATAATGCTGCAGTGCAGTTTTGCCTGCCTGTGTCTTTCTAATTCTGTCTTCTTAGGTCATATGCCCAGGAGTGTGCCTGCTGAATCCTATGGTACCTCGATGTGTACCTCTTAAAGGCACCTCCATTCGGTTTACATGATTTTCTCTTACCAGTTTAGTCCCACCCAAAGATGAGGGTACGCATTTCTCCGCAGCCCCTTCAGCATTTATGGCTTGCAGAATTTTTGATGATGGTCATTCTGACCCATGTGAGCTGATACCTTTTTGTGGCTGGATTTGCATATGTCTTATAATTCCTTATATTGAGCTTATAGGCATGTACTTATACTTTTTGTTTTTTAAAGAGTGAGTCCAGCTTACCTATTCAAATGATTTGTTGAAGTAGGTGCCATATTTTGAATATTTTGGCCATTACCTCCCTCAACCCATTGTGTTGACAGGTGTCATTTATAGCCCTGCAGTCCTTTTGAATATGAAGTGACCTTTAGCATAGCTTTTAAAGCTGCTGTTGCGGCACACGGCCACAGGGCGGCAGCATTTCTACATTCCCCACTCTGGTTACTAGGGAAACAGTACCTTTATGAAGTAGTGTTCCTTGGTTGTAAATTCGAGTGGATTGTGCACGGATACACCCCCAAAGCTTATGTCTCCTTCCTTAGGTTTGTTTTTTATATTTAATTTATATTTTTTAATCGGAATAATATTCCTGTGTGTACATGGACCGCTTCTTCCTTGTGGATTCATCTGCTGATGGACATTTTGGTTGTTCCAAGTCTTGGCTAGGGGAAATAGTGCTGCAGTGTAGGATTGTCAGCCTGTGTCTTTTGATTCTGGTCTTCTCAGGTGATAGGGCCCGTAATGGGCCCACCAGATCATATGGGAGCTCAATTTTTACCTTTAAACGCACCTCCTTTCTTTTCTCACTACTGACTGTTACCATTTGACATCCCACCAGCAGCTAGAGGGTACTCAGTTCTCTAAAACCCCTTGATTATTTATTGTTTAGAGATTTTTTGCTGATGATCATTCTGACTGTGGTCTGGTAAAAGTTTTTGTAGATTGGATTTGCGTGTCTTTATTAGTTCCTGATGGTGAGCTTTTCCCATGGTCTTTTTTGTTAAACAAAAAAAAAAAAGAAAAGAGAAAATGTGAGTTAAGTATACCTCTTGAAATTGTCTTCTTGAAACCTTGCCCTCTCTTGAATTTTTTGGTCGATTTTCGACGCCAGGATTTTTTTTGAGGGCGTGTGTCACTTACAGGCTTGCAATTGTTGTTACTATTTAGTGACCATTACACTGGGTTGAAAGCTGCTGTTGTGGGAAACGGCCACACGGCAGCAGCGTTTCTCCATTCCCAAACTGGATTACTAGGGCAGCAGAGCTTTCCTGGAGGTCGTGTTCCTAGGTTGTAAATTCGAATGGAATGGGCAAGGAAAAAACCCCATCAATTTATGTCTGAGTACATCTTCTTTGTTGTTTTAATTTTTTTAATCAGGGTAATGATTAGAATATTATTTATTCTAGGTGTACACAATCTAGTTCATTTGAACATTATATATATATATATATTTATGTATAGGTCCTCTTCCCATATAAATTAATACAGAGTGTTCAGAACCTTCCTGGAAGTAGGGTTCCTAGGTTGTAAAGTAGAATGGAATGTGCCAGTTAAAACCCCCATAAGTTTGTCTCATTACTTCTTGTTCATTTTTTTACTTTAATGTTTAGTTGTCGTTTTTGTAACAACAAATCTGATTACAATGTTTCATTTGTTCTAGGTGTGGAAGATGTGGTTCTTTTATACATATATCTATTTATCTTCGGATCCATTTCCCCTGTGGGTTGTGACACAATGTTGAGTAGTCTTCTCTTGGAATTCCGTAGGTCTTTGGCGATTATATATTTCACATGTGTTTGTATATCTTTGTTAACCCCAGTATTCTAATGTATCCAATCCTCACACCTTTTCATTTGGTTAACCATAAGTTTCTTTAATGAATCTGTGATTGCCTTTCTTCGTGGAAATATCTTCACGGGTATCAATTTTTAGGTAACACCTATAAGTGATACCATAGGATACGTGTCTTTCGCTTTCTGAGTTACTTCAAGTTGTGTGAGTACCTGTAGACTCATCTGTGGTGCTGCAAACGATGTTGTTTCCGTTTTTCCCTTGGCTAATATTCCATCTGTACATGTACCAGTTCTTCTTTGGCCATTCATCTTTTGAAGGACTTTTTGGTTGTTTTCATGTCTTGTCTATTGTAATACTGCTACAGTGCACTATTGCCTGCCTGTGTCATTCAATTCTGTCTTCCTAGATCACAGGCCCAGGATTGGGCCCGCTGAATCATATGGTAGCTCAAAATTTACCTTTTAAAGACACCTTTTTCTGTTTTTATTAGTGGCTGTTACCAGTTTACATCCCACTTAAAGTTGAGAGTATGCATTTCTCCACAACCCCTTCGGCATTTATTGTTTGTAGTTTTTTCGCTGATGGTCATTCTCCCTGGAATGCGCTGATACCTTTTTGTGGTTGAATTTGCGTGCGTCTAACAATTCCTTATATTGAGATATTAGCCATATGCTTTTTCTTTCTTTTTAAAGAGTAAAACTTACATATTCAAATTGTTTTCATGTAGTATGTGCCACATTTTGAATTTTTTGGGCGATTACCTCCCTCAAGACATTAAAACAAACAAAAAAAGGCATTTAGACGGCAGGTGTCATTTGCCGCCCCGCAGTTCTTGTGAATATGAAGTGAGCATTAGCACAGCTTTTAAAGCTGCTGTTGTGGGGAACAGCCACAGGGCGGTAGCATTTCTACATTACACACTCTGGTTACTAGGGAAAGAGAATCTTCCTGAAAGGTGTGTTTCTCGGTTTTACATTAGAGTGGAATGTGCCCGGATAAGCCTCCAAAAGCTTATGTCTCCTTCCTTATGTTTGTTGATAAAATTTAATTTATATTTTTTCTCAGAGTAATATTCCATTGTGTATATGGACCACTTCTTCTTTGTGCATTCATCTGTTGATGGACATTTTGGTTGCTTCCAAGTCTTGGCTGTGGTAAATTTTGCTGCAAGGCAGGATTGCTAGCCTGTGTCTTTTTGATTCTCGTCTTCTCAGGTGATAGGCCCAGCAGCGGGCCTGCTGGATTGAATCGTAGCTCAGTGTTTACCTTGTGAAGGCTCCTCCATTCTGTTTTCATTGATGGCTCTTACCAGTTTACATCCCACTTAGAGCTGAGGGTACGCAATTCTCCACAACCCCTTTGGCATTTATTGTTTGCAGAATTTTTGCTGATGGTCATTCGGATACATTTTTGTAGGCTGGATTTGCATGTCTTTAATAATTCCTAATGTTGAGCGTTCTGCCACGCCTTTTTTGTTGTTGTTGTTTAAAAACAAAAGAAAAAAAGTGTGAGTAAAATATACCTTTTGAAATTGTCGTGTTGAAATGTTGCCCTGTTTTGAATTTCTTGGTCTATTTTCGATCCCAGGATTTTTTTTTGATGGCAGGTGTCATTTACGGGTCTGCAATTATTGTGAATATTAAGTGACCATTATCCCTGGGTTAACAGCTGCTGTTGCAGGATACGGTCACAAGGCTGCAGCATTTCTCCATGCCCAAATCTGGTTACTAGGGCAACAGAGCCTTCCTGGAAGTCCTGTTCCTAGGTTGTAAATTAGAATGGAATGTGCCAGGAAAAACCCCCATACGTTTGTCTCATTACGTCTTGTCCGTTTTTTTAAATTTAAATTTTATTTGTTATCACAGCCAATTTGATTACAATGTTTTGTTTGTTCTAGGTGTGCAAGATGTGGTTTTCTTACACATATACATATATCTATTCATCTTCGGATCCCTACCCAATGGAGGTTATGACACAGTGTTGAGTAGTCTTCTCTTGGAATTCCGTAGGTCTTTGGTGATTATATATTTCACCTGTGTTTGTATATCTCTGTTAACCCCAATATCCTAATGTAGCCAATCTTCACAACTTTCCAATTGGTTATCCAAAAGTTTGTTTAAGAAATCTGTGATTGCCTTTCTCTGTGGAAATACCTTCATTGGTATCAATTTTTAGGTAACACCTATAATTGATACAATAGGCTATGTGTCTTTCGCCTTCTGACTTACTGCAAGTTGTGTGATTACCTCCAGACTCATCTATGGTTCCGCAAACTGCATTGTTTCATTTTTTTTTCGTGACTCCTATTCCATGTGTACCCATACCAGTTCTTCTGTGTCCATTCGTCTCTTGATGGACTTTTTGTTTTTTTCCATGTCTTGGCTATTTTAATACTGCCGAAGTGCAGTTTTGCCTGCCTGTGTCTTTATATTTCTGTCTCCCTAGGTTATAGGCCAAGGAGTGGGCTTGCAGGGTCATATGGTATCTCAATGTTTACCTTTTAAAGGCAGCTCCATTCTGTTTTCATTAGTGGCACTTAGCAGTTTACGAGCCACTTAAAGTTGAGGGTATGAATTTCGCCACAACCCCTTCAGGATTTATTGTTTGTATTTTTTTGCTGATGGTCATTCTGACCGGTGTGAGCTGATACCTTTTTGTGGCTGGATTTGCATATGTCTTATAATTCCTTATATTGAGCTTATAGCCATGTACTTTTTTGTTGTTTTTTAAAGAGTGAGTACAGCTTACCTATTCAAATGGTTTCTTGAAGTATGTGCCATATTTTGAATTCTTTTGGCCATTACCTCCCTCAACACATTTTGTTGGCAGGTGTCATTTATAGCCCTGCAGTCCTTGGGGATATGAAGTGTCCTTTAGCACAGGTTTTAAAACTGCTGTTGCGGCAAAGGGCCACAGGGCGGCAGGATTTCTACCTTCCCCACTGGTTACGAGGGAAAAAGTACCTGCCTGGAAGTAGTGTTCCTTGGTTGTAAATTCGAGTGGATTGTGCACGGATACACCTCCAAAGCTTATGTCTCCTTAACTTAGGTTTGTTTTTTATATTTAATTTATATTTTTTATCGGAGTAATATTCGTTTGTGTACGTGGACCACTTCTTCTTTGTGCATTCATCTGTTGATGGAAATTTTGGTTGTTCCAAGTCTTGGCTAGGGGAAATAGTGCTGCAGTGTACGATTGTCAACCTGTTTCTTTTGATTCTGGTCTTCTCAGGTGATAGGGCCCGTAATGGGCCTACCAGATCATATGGTGGCTCAATTTTTACCTTTAAACCCACCTCCTTTCTGTTCTCACTATTGGCTGTTCCCAGTTGACATCCCACCAGCAGCTAGAGGGCACACAGGTCTCTAAAACCCCTTGAGTATTTATTGTTTAGAGATTTTCGCTTATGATCATTCTGACTGTTGTCAGGTAAAAGTTTTTGTAGATTGCATTTGCATATCTTTATTAATTCCTGACGTTGAGCCTTTTCCATGGCCTTTATGGTTAAACAAACAAACAAAAAATAGAACGAAAAAAATATGTAAGTTAAATATGCCTCTTGAAATTGTCTTCTTGAAAGGTTGCCCTCTTTTGAATTTTTTCGTCGATATTTGAACCCAGGATATTTTTTGCGGGCCGGTGTCATTGACAGAGCTGCAATTCTTGTGAATATTAAGTGACCCTTAGCACCGTGTTTAAATCTGCTTTTGCAGGAGACGGTCACAAGGCTGCGGCAGTTCTCCATTCCCAAATCTGGTTAACTAGGGCCAAAGAGCCTTCCTGGGTGTAACGTTCCAACTTGTAAATTAGAATGGAATGTGCCAGCAAAAACCTCCATAAGTTTATGTCTCATTACTTCTTGTTGGCTTTCTTAATTTAATTTTTATTTGTTATCACAGCAAATTTGATTACAATGTTTTGTTTCTGCTAGGTGTGCAAGGTGTCATTGTTTTACACATATACATATATCTATTCATCTTCGGATCCATTTCCCATGCGGGTTATGACACAATGTTGAGTAGTCTTCTCTCGGTGTTCCGTAGGTCTTTGGTGCTTATATATTTCCCATGTGTTGGTATATCTCTGTTTATCCCAATATCCTAATTTATCCGATCCTCACACCTTTCCATTTGGTTAACCATGCGTTTGTTGATTGAATGTATGATTGCCTTTCTCTCTGAAAAATCTTCACTGGTATCCGTTTTTAGGTAACACCAATAAGTGATATCATAGGATATGTGTCCTTCGCTTTCTGACTTACTTCAAGTTGTGATTACCTCTGGACTCATCTATGGTGCTGCAGCCGGCATTGTTCCATTTTTTTCCTGGGCTAATATTGCACCAGTACGTATACCAGTTCTTCTTTTCCATTCATCTGTTGATGGAGTTTTTGCTAGCTTCCATGTCTTGGCTATTGCAATAATGCTGCAGTGCAGTTTTGCCTGCCTGTGTCTTTCTAATTCTGTCTTCTTAGGTCATATGCCCAGGAGTGTGCCTGCTGAATCCTATGGTACCTCGATGTGTACCTCTTAAAGGCACCTCCATTCGGTTTACATGATTTTCTCTTACCAGTTTAGTCCCACCCAAAGATGAGGGTACGCATTTCTCCGCAGCCCCTTCAGCATTTATGGCTTGCAGAATTTTTGATGATGGTCATTCTGACCCATGTGAGCTGATACCTTTTTGTGGCTGGATTTGCATATGTCTTATAATTCCTTATATTGAGCTTATAGGCATGTACTTATACTTTTTGTTTTTTAAAGAGTGAGTCCAGCTTACCTATTCAAATGATTTGTTGAAGTAGGTGCCATATTTTGAATATTTTGGCCATTACCTCCCTCAACCCATTGTGTTGACAGGTGTCATTTATAGCCCTGCAGTCCTTTTGAATATGAAGTGACCTTTAGCATAGCTTTTAAAGCTGCTGTTGCGGCACACGGCCACAGGGCGGCAGCATTTCTACATTCCCCACTCTGGTTACTAGGGAAACAGTACCTTTATGAAGTAGTGTTCCTTGGTTGTAAATTCGAGTGGATTGTGCACGGATACACCCCCAAAGCTTATGTCTCCTTCCTTAGGTTTGTTTTTTATATTTAATTTATATTTTTTAATCGGAATAATATTCCTGTGTGTACATGGACCGCTTCTTCCTTGTGGATTCATCTGCTGATGGACATTTTGGTTGTTCCAAGTCTTGGCTAGGGGAAATAGTGCTGCAGTGTAGGATTGTCAGCCTGTGTCTTTTGATTCTGGTCTTCTCAGGTGATAGGGCCCGTAATGGGCCCACCAGATCATATGGGAGCTCAATTTTTACCTTTAAACGCACCTCCTTTCTTTTCTCACTACTGACTGTTACCATTTGACATCCCACCAGCAGCTAGAGGGTACTCAGTTCTCTAAAACCCCTTGATTATTTATTGTTTAGAGATTTTTTGCTGATGATCATTCTGACTGTGGTCTGGTAAAAGTTTTTGTAGATTGGATTTGCGTGTCTTTATTAGTTCCTGATGGTGAGCTTTTCCCATGGTCTTTTTTGTTAAACAAAAAAAAAAAAAATGAAAAGAGAAAATGTGAGTTAAGTATACCTCTTGAAATTGTCTTCTTGAAACCTTGCCCTCTCTTGAATTTTTTGGTCGATTTTCGACGCCAGGATTTTTTTTGAGGGCGTGTGTCACTTACAGGCTTGCAATTGTTGTTACTATTTAGTGACCATTACACTGGGTTGAAAGCTGCTGTTGTGGGAAACGGCCACACGGCAGCAGCGTTTCTCCATTCCCAAACTGGATTACTAGGGCAGCAGAGCTTTCCTGGAGGTCGTGTTCCTAGGTTGTAAATTCGAATGGAATGGGCAAGGAAAAAACCCCATCAATTTATGTCTGAGTACATCTTCTTTGTTGTTTTAATTTTTTTAATCAGGGTAATGATTAGAATATTATTTATTCTAGGTGTACACAATCTAGTTCATTTGAACATTATATATATATATATATTTATGTATAGGTCCTCTTCCCATATAAATTAATACAGAGTGTTCAGAACCTTCCTGGAAGTAGGGTTCCTAGGTTGTAAAGTAGAATGGAATGTGCCAGTTAAAACCCCCATAAGTTTGTCTCATTACTTCTTGTTCATTTTTTTACTTTAATGTTTAGTTGTAGTTTTTGTAACAACAAATCTGATTACAATGTTTCATTTGTTCTAGGTGTGGAAGATGTGGTTCTTTTATACATATATCTATTTATCTTCGGATCCATTTCCCCTGTGGGTTGTGACACAATGTTGAGTAGTCTTCTCTTGGAATTCCGTAGGTCTTTGGCGATTATATATTTCACATGTGTTTGTATATCTTTGTTAACCCCAGTATTCTAATGTATCCAATCCTCACACCTTTTCATTTGGTTAACCATAAGTTTCTTTAATGAATCTGTGATTGCCTTTCTTCGTGGAAATATCTTCACGGGTATCAATTTTTAGGTAACACCTATAAGTGATACCATAGGATACGTGTCTTTCGCTTTCTGAGTTACTTCAAGTTGTGTGAGTACCTGTAGACTCATCTGTGGTGCTGCAAACGATGTTGTTTCCGTTTTTCCCTTGGCTAATATTCCATCTGTACATGTACCAGTTCTTCTTTGGCCATTCATCTTTTGAAGGACTTTTTGGTTGTTTTCATGTCTTGTCTATTGTAATACTGCTACAGTGCACTATTGCCTGCCTGTGTCATTCAATTCTGTCTTCCTAGATCACAGGCCCAGGATTGGGCCCGCTGAATCATATGGTAGCTCAAAATTTACCTTTTAAAGACACCTTTTTCTGTTTTTATTAGTGGCTGTTACCAGTTTACATCCCACTTAAAGTTGAGAGTATGCATTTCTCCACAACCCCTTCGGCATTTATTGTTTGTAGTTTTTTCGCTGATGGTCATTCTCCCTGGAATGCGCTGATACCTTTTTGTGGTTGAATTTGCGTGCGTCTAACAATTCCTTATATTGAGATATTAGCCATATGCTTTTTCTTTCTTTTTAAAGAGTACAACTTACATATTCAAATTGTTTTCATGTAGTATGTGCCACATTTTGAATTTTTTGGGCGATTACCTCCCTCAAGACATTAAAACAAACAAAAAAAGGCATTTAGACGGCAGGTGTCATTTGCCGCCCCGCAGT
The DNA here is from genome assembly GCF_028023285.1 of Balaenoptera ricei. Taxonomy (NCBI): domain Eukaryota; kingdom Metazoa; phylum Chordata; class Mammalia; order Artiodactyla; family Balaenopteridae; genus Balaenoptera; species Balaenoptera ricei. Next base: position 105,075 of record NW_026777750.1, read on the forward strand.
TCTTGTGAATATGAAGTGAGCATTAGCACAGCTTTTAAAGCTGCTGTTGTGGGGAACAGCCACAGGGCGGTAGCATTTCTACATTACACACTCTGGTTACTAGGGAAAGAGAATCTTCCTGAAAGGTGTGTTTCTCGGTTTTACATTAGAGTGGAATGTGCCCGGATAAGCCTCCAAAAGCTTATGTCTCCTTCCTTATGTTTGTTGATAAAATTTAATTTATATTTTTTCTCAGAGTAATATTCCATTGTGTATATGGACCACTTCTTCTTTGTGCATTCATCTGTTGATGGACATTTTGGTTGCTTCCAAGTCTTGGCTGTGGTAAATTTTGCTGCAAGGCAGGATTGCTAGCCTGTGTCTTTTTGATTCTCGTCTTCTCAGGTGATAGGCCCAGCAGCGGGCCTGCTGGATTGAATCGTAGCTCAGTGTTTACCTTGTGAAGGCTCCTCCATTCTGTTTTCATTGATGGCTCTTACCAGTTTACATCCCACTTAGAGCTGAGGGTACGCAATTCTCCACAACCCCTTTGGCATTTATTGTTTGCAGAATTTTTGCTGATGGTCATTCGGATACATTTTTGTAGGCTGGATTTGCATGTCTTTAATAATTCCTAATGTTGAGCGTTCTGCCACGCCTTTTTTGTTGTTGTTGTTTAAAAACAAAAGAAAAAAAGTGTGAGTAAAATATACCTTTTGAAATTGTCGTGTTGAAATGTTGCCCTGTTTTGAATTTCTTGGTCTATTTTCGATCCCAGGATTTTTTTTTGATGGCAGGTGTCATTTACGGGTCTGCAATTATTGTGAATATTAAGTGACCATTATCCCTGGGTTAACAGCTGCTGTTGCAGGATACGGTCACAAGGCTGCAGCATTTCTCCATGCCCAAATCTGGTTACTAGGGCAACAGAGCCTTCCTGGAAGTCCTGTTCCTAGGTTGTAAATTAGAATGGAATGTGCCAGGAAAAACCCCCATACGTTTGTCTCATTACGTCTTGTCCGTTTTTTTAAATTTAAATTTTATTTGTTATCACAGCCAATTTGATTACAATGTTTTGTTTGTTCTAGGTGTGCAAGATGTGGTTTTCTTACACATATACATATATCTATTCATCTTCGGATCCCTACCCAATGGAGGTTATGACACAGTGTTGAGTAGTCTTCTCTTGGAATTCCGTAGGTCTTTGGTGATTATATATTTCACCTGTGTTTGTATATCTCTGTTAACCCCAATATCCTAATGTAGCCAATCTTCACAACTTTCCAATTGGTTATCCAAAAGTTTGTTTAAGAAATCTGTGATTGCCTTTCTCTGTGGAAATACCTTCATTGGTATCAATTTTTAGGTAACACCTATAATTGATACAATAGGCTATGTGTCTTTCGCCTTCTGACTTACTGCAAGTTGTGTGATTACCTCCAGACTCATCTATGGTTCCGCAAACTGCATTGTTTCATTTTTTTTTCGTGACTCCTATTCCATGTGTACCCATACCAGTTCTTCTGTGTCCATTCGTCTCTTGATGGACTTTTTGTTTTTTTCCATGTCTTGGCTATTTTAATACTGCCGAAGTGCAGTTTTGCCTGCCTGTGTCTTTATATTTCTGTCTCCCTAGGTTATAGGCCAAGGAGTGGGCTTGCAGGGTCATATGGTATCTCAATGTTTACCTTTTAAAGGCAGCTCCATTCTGTTTTCATTAGTGGCACTTAGCAGTTTACGAGCCACTTAAAGTTGAGGGTATGAATTTCGCCACAACCCCTTCAGGATTTATTGTTTGTATTTTTTTGCTGATGGTCATTCTGACCGGTGTGAGCTGATACCTTTTTGTGGCTGGATTTGCATATGTCTTATAATTCCTTATATTGAGCTTATAGCCATGTACTTTTTTGTTGTTTTTTAAAGAGTGAGTACAGCTTACCTATTCAAATGGTTTCTTGAAGTATGTGCCATATTTTGAATTCTTTTGGCCATTACCTCCCTCAACACATTTTGTTGGCAGGTGTCATTTATAGCCCTGCAGTCCTTGGGGATATGAAGTGTCCTTTAGCACAGGTTTTAAAACTGCTGTTGCGGCAAAGGGCCACAGGGCGGCAGGATTTCTACCTTCCCCACTGGTTACGAGGGAAAAAGTACCTGCCTGGAAGTAGTGTTCCTTGGTTGTAAATTCGAGTGGATTGTGCACGGATACACCTCCAAAGCTTATGTCTCCTTAACTTAGGTTTGTTTTTTATATTTAATTTATATTTTTTATCGGAGTAATATTCGTTTGTGTACGTGGACCACTTCTTCTTTGTGCATTCATCTGTTGATGGAAATTTTGGTTGTTCCAAGTCTTGGCTAGGGGAAATAGTGCTGCAGTGTACGATTGTCAACCTGTTTCTTTTGATTCTGGTCTTCTCAGGTGATAGGGCCCGTAATGGGCCTACCAGATCATATGGTGGCTCAATTTTTACCTTTAAACCCACCTCCTTTCTGTTCTCACTATTGGCTGTTCCCAGTTGACATCCCACCAGCAGCTAGAGGGCACACAGGTCTCTAAAACCCCTTGAGTATTTATTGTTTAGAGATTTTCGCTTATGATCATTCTGACTGTTGTCAGGTAAAAGTTTTTGTAGATTGCATTTGCATATCTTTATTAATTCCTGACGTTGAGCCTTTTCCATGGCCTTTATGGTTAAACAAACAAACAAAAAATAGAACGAAAAAAATATGTAAGTTAAATATGCCTCTTGAAATTGTCTTCTTGAAAGGTTGCCCTCTTTTGAATTTTTTCGTCGATATTTGAACCCAGGATATTTTTTGCGGGCCGGTGTCATTGACAGAGCTGCAATTCTTGTGAATATTAAGTGACCCTTAGCACCGTGTTTAAATCTGCTTTTGCAGGAGACGGTCACAAGGCTGCGGCAGTTCTCCATTCCCAAATCTGGTTAACTAGGGCCAAAGAGCCTTCCTGGGTGTAACGTTCCAACTTGTAAATTAGAATGGAATGTGCCAGCAAAAACCTCCATAAGTTTATGTCTCATTACTTCTTGTTGGCTTTCTTAATTTAATTTTTATTTGTTATCACAGCAAATTTGATTACAATGTTTTGTTTCTGCTAGGTGTGCAAGGTGTCATTGTTTTACACATATACATATATCTATTCATCTTCGGATCCATTTCCCATGCGGGTTATGACACAATGTTGAGTAGTCTTCTCTCGGTGTTCCGTAGGTCTTTGGTGCTTATATATTTCCCATGTGTTGGTATATCTCTGTTTATCCCAATATCCTAATTTATCCGATCCTCACACCTTTCCATTTGGTTAACCATGCGTTTGTTGATTGAATGTATGATTGCCTTTCTCTCTGAAAAATCTTCACTGGTATCCGTTTTTAGGTAACACCAATAAGTGATATCATAGGATATGTGTCCTTCGCTTTCTGACTTACTTCAAGTTGTGATTACCTCTGGACTCATCTATGGTGCTGCAGCCGGCATTGTTCCATTTTTTTCCTGGGCTAATATTGCACCAGTACGTATACCAGTTCTTCTTTTCCATTCATCTGTTGATGGAGTTTTTGCTAGCTTCCATGTCTTGGCTATTGCAATAATGCTGCAGTGCAGTTTTGCCTGCCTGTGTCTTTCTAATTCTGTCTTCTTAGGTCATATGCCCAGGAGTGTGCCTGCTGAATCCTATGGTACCTCGATGTGTACCTCTTAAAGGCACCTCCATTCGGTTTACATGATTTTCTCTTACCAGTTTAGTCCCACCCAAAGATGAGGGTACGCATTTCTCCGCAGCCCCTTCAGCATTTATGGCTTGCAGAATTTTTGATGATGGTCATTCTGACCCATGTGAGCTGATACCTTTTTGTGGCTGGATTTGCATATGTCTTATAATTCCTTATATTGAGCTTATAGGCATGTACTTATACTTTTTGTTTTTTAAAGAGTGAGTCCAGCTTACCTATTCAAATGATTTGTTGAAGTAGGTGCCATATTTTGAATATTTTGGCCATTACCTCCCTCAACCCATTGTGTTGACAGGTGTCATTTATAGCCCTGCAGTCCTTTTGAATATGAAGTGACCTTTAGCATAGCTTTTAAAGCTGCTGTTGCGGCACACGGCCACAGGGCGGCAGCATTTCTACATTCCCCACTCTGGTTACTAGGGAAACAGTACCTTTATGAAGTAGTGTTCCTTGGTTGTAAATTCGAGTGGATTGTGCACGGATACACCCCCAAAGCTTATGTCTCCTTCCTTAGGTTTGTTTTTTATATTTAATTTATATTTTTTAATCGGAATAATATTCCTGTGTGTACATGGACCGCTTCTTCCTTGTGGATTCATCTGCTGATGGACATTTTGGTTGTTCCAAGTCTTGGCTAGGGGAAATAGTGCTGCAGTGTAGGATTGTCAGCCTGTGTCTTTTGATTCTGGTCTTCTCAGGTGATAGGGCCCGTAATGGGCCCACCAGATCATATGGGAGCTCAATTTTTACCTTTAAACGCACCTCCTTTCTTTTCTCACTACTGACTGTTACCATTTGACATCCCACCAGCAGCTAGAGGGTACTCAGTTCTCTAAAACCCCTTGATTATTTATTGTTTAGAGATTTTTTGCTGATGATCATTCTGACTGTGGTCTGGTAAAAGTTTTTGTAGATTGGATTTGCGTGTCTTTATTAGTTCCTGATGGTGAGCTTTTCCCATGGTCTTTTTTGTTAAACAAAAAAAAAAAAAATGAAAAGAGAAAATGTGAGTTAAGTATACCTCTTGAAATTGTCTTCTTGAAACCTTGCCCTCTCTTGAATTTTTTGGTCGATTTTCGACGCCAGGATTTTTTTTGAGGGCGTGTGTCACTTACAGGCTTGCAATTGTTGTTACTATTTAGTGACCATTACACTGGGTTGAAAGCTGCTGTTGTGGGAAACGGCCACACGGCAGCAGCGTTTCTCCATTCCCAAACTGGATTACTAGGGCAGCAGAGCTTTCCTGGAGGTCGTGTTCCTAGGTTGTAAATTCGAATGGAATGGGCAAGGAAAAAACCCCATCAATTTATGTCTGAGTACATCTTCTTTGTTGTTTTAATTTTTTTAATCAGCGTAATGATTAGAATATTATTTATTCTAGGTGTACACAATCTAGTTCATTTGAACATTATATATATATATATATTTATGTATAGGTCCTCTTCCCATATAAATTAATACAGAGTGTTCAGAACCTTCCTGGAAGTAGGGTTCCTAGGTTGTAAAGTAGAATGGAATGTGCCAGTTAAAACCCCCATAAGTTTGTCTCATTACTTCTTGTTCATTTTTTTAATTTAATGTTTAGTTGTCGTTTTTGTAACAACAAATCTGATTACAATGTTTCATTTGTTCTAGGTGTGGAAGATGTGGTTCTTTTATACATATATCTATTTATCTTCGGATCCATTTCCCCTGTGGGTTGTGACACAATGTTGAGTAGTCTTCTCTTGGAATTCCGTAGGTCTTTGGCGATTATATATTTCACATGTGTTTGTATATCTTTGTTAACCCCAGTATTCTAATGTATCCAATCCTCACACCTTTTCATTTGGTTAACCATAAGTTTCTTTAATGAATCTGTGATTGCCTTTCTTCGTGGAAATATCTTCACGGGTATCAATTTTTAGGTAACACCTATAAGTGATACCATAGGATACGTGTCTTTCGCTTTCTGAGTTACTTCAAGTTGTGTGAGTACCTGTAGACTCATCTGTGGTGCTGCAAACGATGTTGTTTCCGTTTTTCCCTTGGCTAATATTCCATCTGTACATGTACCAGTTCTTCTTTGGCCATTCATCTTTTGAAGGACTTTTTGGTTGTTTTCATGTCTTGTCTATTGTAATACTGCTACAGTGCACTATTGCCTGCCTGTGTCATTCAATTCTGTCTTCCTAGATCACAGGCCCAGGATTGGGCCCGCTGAATCATATGGTAGCTCAAAATTTACCTTTTAAAGACACCTTTTTCTGTTTTTATTAGTGGCTGTTACCAGTTTACATCCCACTTAAAGTTGAGAGTATGCATTTCTCCACAACCCCTTCGGCATTTATTGTTTGTAGTTTTTTCGCTGATGGTCATTCTCCCTGGAATGCGCTGATACCTTTTTGTGGTTGAATTTGCGTGCGTCTAACAATTCCTTATATTGAGATATTAGCCATATGCTTTTTCTTTCTTTTTAAAGAGTACAACTTACATATTCAAATTGTTTTCATGTAGTATGTGCCACATTTTGAATTTTTTGGGCGATTACCTCCCTCAAGACATTAAAACAAACAAAAAAAGGCATTTAGACGGCAGGTGTCATTTGCCGCCCCGCAGTTCTTGTGAATATGAAGTGAGCATTAGCACAGCTTTTAAAGCTGCTGTTGTGGGGAACAGCCACAGGGCGGTAGCATTTCTACATTACACACTCTGGTTACTAGGGAAAGAGAATCTTCCTGAAAGGTGTGTTTCTCGGTTTTACATTAGAGTGGAATGTGCCCGGATAAGCCTCCAAAAGCTTATGTCTCCTTCCTTATGTTTGTTGATAAAATTTAATTTATATTTTTTCTCAGAGTAATATTCCATTGTGTATATGGACCACTTCTTCTTTGTGCATTCATCTGTTGATGGACATTTTGGTTGCTTCCAAGTCTTGGCTGTGGTAAATATTGCTGCAAGGCAGGATTGCTAGCCTGTGTCTTTTTGATTCTCGTCTTCTCAGGTGATAGGCCCAGCAGCGGGCCTGCTGGATTGAATCGTAGCTCAGTGTTTACCTTGTGAAGGCTCCTCCATTCTGTTTTCATTGATGGCTCTTACCAGTTTACATCCCACTTAGAGCTGAGGGTACGCAATTCTCCACAACCCCTTTGGCATTTATTGTTTGCAGAATTTTTGCTGATGGTCATTCGGATACATTTTTGTAGGCTGGATTTGCATGTCTTTAATAATTCCTAATGTTGAGCGTTCTGCCACGCCTTTTTTGTTGTTGTTGTTTAAAAACAAAAGAAAAAAAGTGTGAGTAAAATATACCTTTTGAAATTGTCGTGTTGAAATGTTGCCCTGTTTTGAATTTCTTGGTCTATTTTCGATCCCAGGATTTTTTTTTGATGGCAGGTGTCATTTACGGGTCTGCAATTATTGTGAATATTAAGTGACCATTATCCCTGGGTTAACAGCTGCTGTTGCAGGATACGGTCACAAGGCTGCAGCATTTCTCCATGCCCAAATCTGGTTACTAGGGCAACAGAGCCTTCCTGGAAGTCCTGTTCCTAGGTTGTAAATTAGAATGGAATGTGCCAGGAAAAACCCCCATACGTTTGTCTCATTACGTCTTGTCC